>NC_134138.1:112026297-112031297 GCF_033958435.1 Carettochelys insculpta | reverse complement strand
TGGGTGGGAGATGAACTCCACACATACACGTCTGAACCCTGAGTCCCCACTCACAGAAGACAACCACTGGCTATGTCTAGATGGCATCATAAGCTTGAAATAAGCAATGGAATTTGAACTATGGAAATTGCATTGCTTATTTCTAGTAGATTTTGAAATAGGCTATTTTGGAATGTGTCACTGCCTAAACAGTGCCGCATGTGGAAATAAAGCCCTATTTCAAGGTATCCCTGTTCTTCATGTGATGAGGTATGCGGGGATGTCGGAATAGCACACCCGTTATCTTGAAAACTGTTTTGAGAAATGAGCACGTTACACAGACGCAGGCAGCTATTTCGGGATACCTTCATATCCCAAAATATCATCCACTGTGTAGACACTGCCAAGGTGAATGGGGTATGGTGAGAGAGCAGAGGCATCACAGTAAAGGAACTTGTGGTTGTAGAACTCAAGAACATGGAAGCAAAAGACTCTGTCCCACATGAGGTGGGGTGGGTGTCATGACCCCAGTTTTATGATTAATTAGAGAAAGTGCCACAAGCATTAAAAGTTATAGCATTAAAAGACATTTCTGGCTGTCCCTACAGAGGGAGAGTTTCTCCTGACAAACTCCATTACTCCTCCAGAATGAGGAGTATCAGAGCTGACTGTAGAGCCCTGATGGGTCAATTTAGCAAATCCCCACTAGGTGTTCTAAATTGAACCCTGGAAGATTGATCCACTTCTGGTAAGAGTAGACATACTCTTATACTTTTTACCTGTGAGTGGGGAAGTATTGGCTTTCAGTGGTGCCCAGGGGTGGTGTGTAATTTTCCCAGGTTACTGGGTGGGATTTGAGCCAGTTCTACATTGTAATTTTGAAAAGGAAACTGTAGGATTGAACCAGCCTCCTGGTTGCTGCTGCCTCCACTCTAGTCCATGTGATAGCACAACTACAAGCTCTGCTACATTACTCTATCTATATGTGCCTTAACTTGGGATGTACTTGTAGGAGGGATGGGGAACTGGCTTCTCATGCCATTTCATTCTGAGTAATTTTCTTTTGTATGCCGGTTCAGATGAATGCCAGTTATAGTAGTGGATTTTGAGATGTAGATACCTTTCCACAAGACACTAGCTTGGGACTCTACCTTTTCATAGTTATGAAGGAAAATCCATGGGAAAAAAGTAAGCAAATGCACACTGTGGAAATTAAAAGAAAGATTCTCCAGTAGTTTTCGGTTCTCTTCTCCTGTTCCCAAGAGTTTAGAAACTTGAAGCTTTTGTTTTCACAGGACACAAGAGCATATGTAGTGAAGAAATGAAGGGCATGCAGTTCTGAATATCAGGTGCCATGAGGACTGCTCTTTAGAAAGTAGGGCCCTGCAGAGTGTCTACACATGCTTCCTTTTGAAAGACGTTTTGGAAAGAAAGCCTTCTTCCTGAAATGGGAGTGGAACAACGCTTTCAAAAGGAGTGCAGCATTCTGTCAATTCACTTTATAAAGAACACTTTTTGTGTGGAGATGCTTCACGGGATCTTTCAAAAGAACTTGCTAGTGTAGATGCAGCCATAGTGCTTAGCAGTATAAGCACTCAGGCTATGTCTACACTAGCCCAAAATTTCGAAATGGCCATGCAAATGTTTCTTGAATCTTTTCCTGAAGGAAAGACGTGTTGGCCACTCTCAGGCTATGTCTACATGAGATAATTTTGTTGACAAATTTTGTGTTTTGTCAACAAAACCTCCAGAGTGTCCACATTCCCAAGGTGTTCTGTCAACAGAAGATGGCACTTCTTTTGACAGCATTCTGACACCTCTCTTGAGGCAGAACACCTCTGTCAACAGATTCTGTCGACAGAAACCGGTCTGGACATTCTGCAGGGCCCTCTGTTGACAGATAGGGCTTCTGGGACACCGAGCAGCTCTATCTGCTGTGATTCCAGTTGGCCATTGTGTCAAGAGAGTGGCTGGGCAGTCCAGCCACTCTCTATCGACAGAGCAGATCACTCTCTTGATTCACTTGGCAACCTGGACGTGATCCATCAATAGAAGTTTTGTTG
This sequence comes from Carettochelys insculpta, assembly GCF_033958435.1. NCBI lineage: Eukaryota > Metazoa > Chordata > Testudines > Carettochelyidae > Carettochelys > Carettochelys insculpta. Next base: position 112,029,255 of record NC_134138.1, on the reverse strand, counting down.
GAAGATATATTCCTACAGAAACTTCTGTTGACAGATTGCTCTAGTGTAGACATAGCATCAGTGACAGAAAATACTGCTTCAGCTTAGGAAAATAAAAATACCTTAATAAATCAGAACAGAGTTCCATTTAGTCCAGTATCCTAAGTGTTTAAAGCATGGGACTAGAGGACAAGTACTCACATTTTTATTATAAAAACTTCCACTGATTCAAAGTGTCATATTAGGAAAGGTGTTTTTCTTTTTTTCATAAAAAAGAATAACGTCTTCCTTCCATAACTTTCAAGAGCATTAGTTAATGTTTGTAAAGCTCTTTGAAAGTGTAATGCATTATGAATGTGTCAAAATCCCCTGTCCCAGCTCTTCTGTTGACGTTGTAAGAATTACATTGGCATGATTTTGCATAGTAAAATAAGAATGTTACTGATTAGTTATTATATTTAGTACAGTACTGCATTAACAGATTGGTACAAAACGGAGTTAAAATACTGCATATCTGGTGGTAGGAAGGGGAGGAGCGCTTCCCATTTCTCAAGAAAAACATTGAATTTTTGCTGCTACTTAATATTTGCATAGAACAAATATTCTTGGTCCTGTACAGGGCAGGAGCTGTCCCTTGAATAACTTGTCTTATGTTCTTAATTGACGAAGTTACCAAGGCACAGCCAGTTCATGCCAAACAAGTGGTTCAGTTGGGGAAAAAAAACGAAAAACAAAGGATACTCAGTTTTCAGACTAGAAAAAGAACTACAAAAATGCCAAAGCTGAGTCCTTTATTTAAACAAAAGAAAAAAAAAGCTGAAGTATCAAAAATTGTCTAAAAAAGCATACATTTAAAATTTTAATATTTAAAAAAATGTTGGATTAGCCACTCACAGAATCATAGACAGAGGGACCAACAGGAGTCATCTAGTCCAGCCCCTTCCAGCTGAGTATAAAACCATTCCTGATGAGTGTTTGTCTAACCTGTTATTTGAAAACATCAAATGACAAGGATTCTATAATCTCCAAATGGAAGTCTATTCCAGAGCATAACTACCCTGAGGCCTAGGCTACTCTAGGGATCAAAGTTGATCCCAGATATGCAATTCTAGCCATGCCATTAGTGTAGATAGAAGTGAAATATGAGGGTCAACTTTGTTCCCTAGTGTAGGTCGGGGCTTTTCAGGCTTGTGCTGACATCCCTTAACCCATGTGGTAGCATAGAGTACCAGGGCCAATGGCTGAGCCCAGAGAGATTGATTTGCTGTGTCTTCACTGGTGTGGCAAAATCAATCTCCCGAATATTGATCACAGTAGCTGTGTCTACACGTGCACGCTACTTTGAAGTAGCGGCACTAACTTCGAAATAGCGCCCGTCGCGGCTACATGCGTCGGGCGCTATTTCGAAGTTAACTTCGACGTTAGGCGGTGAGACGTCGAAGTCGCTAACCTCATGAGGGGATCGGAATAGCGCCCTACTTCAACGTTCAATGTCGAAGTAGGGACCATGTAGACGATCCGCGTCCCGCAACGTCGAAATTGCCGGGTCCTCCATGGCGGCCATCAGCTGGGGGGTTGAGAGATGCTCTCTCTCCAGCACCTGCGGGGCTCTATGGTCACCGTGGGCTGCAGCCCTTAGCCCAGGGCTTCTGGCTGCTGCTGCCGCAGCTGGGGATCCATGCTGCATGCACAGGGTCTGCAACCAGTTGTTGGCTCTGTGGATCTTGTGTTGTTTAGTGCAACTGTGTCTGGGAGGGGCCCTTTAAGGGAGCGGCTTGCTGTTGAGTCCGCCCTGTGACCCTGTCTGCAGCTGTGCCTGGCACCCTTATTTCGATGTGTGCTACTTTGGCGCGTAGACGTACCCTCGCAGCGCCTATTTCGATGTGGTGCCGCGCAACGTCGAAGTTGAACGTCGACGTTGCCAGCCCTGGAGGACGTGTAGACGTTATTCATCGAAATAGCCTATTTCGATGTTGCTACATCGAAATAAGCTATTTCGATGTTGGCTTCATGTGTAGACGTAGCCAGTGTGTCAAACCCCCATAAGTATAGACATACACTTATACAGTGGGGCCAACAGCCTTGCCAGCCCCCTGGGCAAGGAGAGGGTCTTACTCCACTCTCTTGGAAGGGCCAGGGTCTCAAGAAGATGGGGCAGAGGTGGACAGCCAGCCTTCAGTGATGGCCTGGGCAAGTTGCACCCCCCTGCAACCCCCAACCCAGTCTTGCCTGGAGTGTGCTGCAGCAATTTAAAGGGCCCAGGGCTCCAGGCATCAGTGCTGCCACAGTAGCAGCTCTGGGTCCTTTTCAGGCCCCAGGGCAACTGGCCCCTTTGTTCCTGCCCGCACACCCCCTTGTTGTCTGTACTGTCCATATAGCTAGAACTTTTTTTTGCTAATGTATTACTTACACAGTAGTAAAGTTCTGGAATTTGTAAAAAGTATCTATTTAAGAATATTTTTAAAACAAATCCTAAGACAATTGCCACATTTCAGCTTCATTTGCATTAAACCCCATGAAAACCACAAACACTGGCAGACTTACAGGAGTATGACTGCTGTAACAGGTCCTATGTATAGCTTTTCCTTGTCAAGAGAATTAGGCATATTTATAAACTGTATAAGACGCATACTGCTATAAATGTTTTCTTATGACAGTTAAATAAGTTGTAATCTGTTCCTTTTTTAAAAAAAATACATGAACATATTTGTGAGGGAGTGGAGCTCCGTATATGCAGTGTGGTCTTTTATTATTACCTGATAATAAGCAACATTAATTATCCTGTCAGGCTGCCCTTTGTTTATCTGAAGGTCAGAATGGTAGAATTTTCTTTCAGTAAATGTAAGGATATTTAACACTTTGGTTGGTTTGCAGGAGTTTGGTTTTATCTGTAAACCAAAGTCATTAGACTTACCATGTAATACCTATGCCAGTTATTTGACCCTGGGGCTACTTCTACACTAGCCCAAAACTTCGAAA
>NC_134138.1:111916297-112021297 GCF_033958435.1 Carettochelys insculpta | reverse complement strand
TTTGAATGGCCATTTCGAAGTTTTGGCCAAGTGTGGCCACAGCCAGTGGGTGTATCTACACTTCCATTCCTCTTTTGAAAGAGCTATGCAAAAGAGGTAAATAGATAATGCAAATGAGGCACATGTTTGCATATTTGATGCCCTATTTCCATATTCATATTTTGAAAGCGCTTCTTTCAAAAGAAGAAAACCAGCGTAGATGCTCCTCTTTGGACGGATTCTTTCGAAGATGGGATTTACTTTCAAAAGAGGAGCATCTACACGGGTGTGTCTACACTTGCATTCCTCTTTCAAAAGAGGTATGCAAATGAGGTAAATTGAAAATGTAAATGATATATAAATTTGCATATTTAGCATCTCATTTGCATATTCTAATTTCAAAAGAGCGTCTTTCGAAAGAAGAAAACCGGTTTAGATACTGCTCTTTTAAAAGTAAACCGCATCTTTGAACGAGTCCTTCTTCCCACTGGCCATGTCTACACTAGCCCCAAACTTCAAAATGGCCATGCTGTCTTCTAAAAGGCCCCACCCAAGCGCCCCCTCCCTGCACACACTGCTGAAGCCTGCTGAGCTGTTTACAGTGAAGCTGAGCCTGTGCCGGGTTCAGTCCCTCACTTTTGAGAGAGACATGGATTCACAGCAGTCGCAGACCCACAGGATGGCCCAGGCATGCCTGCTGGCCAGTCCTCCTCCACAATGTGTGGTGCCAGCGACCCTGTCCCTGGGGCCTCAACACACCATAGCCCCTGCCAAGGCCCTCCAGGCCATCCATCAGGTCTGGACCCATCCTGCCAGAACCAACTGGTGGGACCAGGTAGTGCTGACTGAGAGGGATGACGAGTGCCAGATGCAGAACTTCTGCATAAAGAGGGACACCTTCATGGAGCTCTGCACCTGGCTCACCCCAGTCCTCTGTTGCCAGGACACCTGCATGCAGCCAGCCCTCTCTGTGGAGAAGCATGTGGCCATCTCCTTGTGGAAATTTGCCACCGTGGACAGCTACTGCTCTATCGGGCAGCAATTCAGGGTGGGCAAGGTGCCCTTTGGAGTTGCTGTCCTCCAGGTAAGGCACATCTGCCCCCCAGCCCAGCCTGGGTAGAGAGGAAGGGGCTGCTGGGCAAGGAGGACTCACAAGGGTCGGAAGTGTAAGGGGGTGGACTGGGGGAGGGAAGACCCAGCCCCAAGGGACCCAGGATGCCACACCCACACATAGGCCCTCTGCAAAAGGGGTCACCCTATGCGGGGTGCCCAGAGAACCGGAGGGAGGTGCCCTGGAGGGGGCCTGGGGAGCCCAGGGAGGGATGAGGGAGAGGTCTGGGGGGGCCACCTCACAACCTCCCAGGAGGTCCTCAACACCCACCTGGCACGGGCAAACCACCCTGCAAAACGGTAACAGAGAGATAGCCGTGCTAGTCTATATACTATCAAAACAAAAAAGCAGTCCAGTAGCACTTTAAAGACTAACAAATTAATTTATTAGGTGATGAGCTTTTGTGGGACATATCCACTTCTTCAGATCATAGCTGTATCAGAAGAGACTCAAAATTTAAGGCACAGAAAACCAAAAATAGTAATCAAGGTTGACAAATCAGAATAATATTATCAAGGTGAGCAAATCAGAGAGCAGAGGGGCAGAAGGGGTGAGGGAGTCAAGAATTAGATAAAGCCAAGTATGCAAAATAGCCCCTATAATGAGGTAGAAAATTGCCATCCTGGTTCAAACCATATCTTAATGTGTCGAATTTGAATATAAAAGAGAGTTTAGCAGCCTCTCTTTCCAAACTGTTGTGAAAATTCCTCTTCAGTAAAATGCAGACTTTCACATCATTAATAGAATGGCCCACTCCATTAAAGTGCTGGCTGACAGGTTTCTGAATCAGGAGTGTTTTTATGTCTGTTTTATGCCCATTAATTCTTTGTTTAAGAAAGTTTGGTCTGTCCAATATACAAAGCATTTGGGCATTGTTGGCACATGATGGTACATATGATGTTAGCTGAGGGACAGTAGAATGTGCCCGTGATTCTGTGAATATCCTGGTTAGGTCCAGTGTTGGTTTCTCCAGAACAGAAATGTGGGCAAAGTTGGCAAAGGGACTTGTTGCAAGGAAAAGTTCCAGGATTGGTATTCAAGCAGTATAAACTGTGGTTGTGGGTGAGAATCCTCATAAGGCTGGGAGGTTGTCTGTCGGAGAGAACAGGCCTGTCACCTAGGGCCTTCTGGAGTGTGGCATCCTGATTAAGGATAGGTTGTAGGTCTTTAATAATGCATTGCAGTGGTCTGAGTTTGGGACTATAGGTAATGACCAGTAGTGTTCTGTTCTTGGCTTTTTTGGGCCTATCTTGGAATAGTTGGTCTCTGGGTATTAGTCTGGCCCTGTTGATTTGGGTTTTTGTTTTTTTTTTTATTTCTCCTGGTGGGTAATTCAGGTTTGTGAATATTTGGTAGTTTCCGGTCTCTGTCAGTAGGATCAGAGCAAATGTGATTGTACCTAAGGGCTTGACTGTAAACAATGGATCTAGTTGTGTGTGCAGGGTGGAAGCTAGAAGCATTTAAGTAAGTATAGTGATCAGCGGGTTTCCAGTAGAGTGTGGTACCAATCATGCCATCATTGATTTGTACTGTAGTATCCAGGAAATGTATCTCTCATGTGGAGTAATCAGGGCATAAGTTGATGGTGAGGTGCAAATTGTTAAAGTGCCTTCAGACACATGGTGAGATTCAGGTGCCTCCTCACATGCTTCAACGTGGGGGGTGGAGACTATCCCCCGGGTTGTGGCAGCTTGTTGTGCCCTCCACATCTTGGCTGAGGCCAGGGAGGGGAGCCACTCCCCAGGGATGGATGGTCAAGGATGGACTCAACTATGAGCAGCCTGCTGTGGCCTATGACCGATGGCTTGACTGCAATGGCCTTCACATCTCGGGTGCCCTCTGAAAGAACATCCAGCATGGGGCAAAGTGACCCACACATAGGCACCCCACACAGGCCTCCCCTAACCCCAAGAATTGGGGACATGGAGGTGCTCTTAAAAACACAAACTTGTATTAATAAACATCTGAACAGAACAATGTGGAACAGCAGAGTCTTTCTCCATGGGTGCTGGGGGTTCTTATGCACTGGGAGGGTTGCAACCATGGGGGAACCTTCAAACTGGGATGGGGGATGGGGCAGCCAGGGGTATACTGGGAGCTGTGACTGTGGGGGTCCTTCAAAGTGGGATGGGGGGATGGGGATGGGGTTACTGGAGGGCTGCAACCATGTGGGGACCTTCAAACTGGGGACAGGGAAGGCAGCACTATTCCAGGGAGGGGGTGTAGGGCCACAAAAACCCCTTTTGCCCCATACCCAGAGTGCCTATTGGGGCATGGAGGGGGCTGGGAGCATGGGGAGGTAGGGCTGAGGCGGGTGGTGGCCTTGGCCCTGGCAATGGGGTGGCCTCAGCTCCAGTGGGGGCAGTGTCCTCATCCCTGGCCTTGGCAGGTGGGGCGGCCTTGGCCGGCCCTGACATGGCTAGGAACCATGCTACAAGGCCTCAAAAGATGGTCAGTGTCTTGTCACCCAAGAGATGGCCAGTGAGGTCCCCTAGAGCAACAGGAAGGGCAGGCCAGAGGGAACTGGTTCTGGCAAGGCGGGGGTGGGCAGTGGTGGCAGGGGCCGAGGGCAGCAGGGAGCAGGTGCATGGGGTCAGCAGAGGGGGCAGAGGCAGCAGGAGGAGTTGGTGCATGGGCAGCTGATGTCTGTGTCGGTTGCTTGAGCAGGGACATGCACACTGTGCACAGCAGGCCCAGCATCTCTGCCCAGGTCTCCTGCCTCCAGTCCAGCTCTGCCTCATCCAGGACCAAATGCCACTCTGCTTGGGTATTCTGCTGGTAGAGAGTAGCTGAATGGGCCACAGCCTCCTCATCCAAGTCATGGTGTTGGTATCATTGGGTATGGGCTAGCCAGGGTGCAGTTGGTGGTGCAGGTCCAGCCCCCAATCTGGACTCTGCAGCTCCTCTAGACTGAGTGGAGCTGGCCAGCCCAAGAGGTGTGCCAGGACTTCACCTTCCCTCAGATGCCACAGCTGTAAGGGAGTTCAGGGAGGGGAAAGGGTCTGTTAATCACCTATAGTGCCCGTCCCATGGCCACTGTGTCCATATGCCTGTGACCCAAGCGATGCACAAAGCCATGGGGTGGGGACAGGGTTTCCATGAGCTGTACTGTGCATAGGCCAGGCCATGCCCTGGGGCTGGTGGTGGCTGTGGTGGCTTCCATGAGGCCCCCAACCAGAGCCATGGCTAATAGGGTAGAGAGGTGAACAGTCACAAGGAACCCCATAGCCAGGTGGCAGATGAGCTGGGTGCAGTCATGGCCCCTGGGTCTCCCGGAGCATGAATGTGGCTAGCTGTACTGCCCAGTGGGCTGGGAGGTAGGTGTCACCTGCAGGCATTCCTTCTGGCCATGCGTGCAACCTAGGGTGGGCCATTTGGGGTTGGCCATCTTCCATGGTGCCAGGGGTTGCCTGTCCCTCCCCCCAGGGCTGTGACATGTAGAGAACCTACCAAAAGGTCCCTTGAACAGGTCATGAGTTGTCTGGCCCAAGGTGGCCTGGCTGGAGGAGGCAGAGAGGACCTCTATCATGAGGGACCCATTGGATTATATGTCCCCAGATGGGACCTGTGGCTCCGGGGCACTGGTTGTGGCTCCAGGGCCTGGCTAGAAGGTCTGGCCTCTTCCTTACAGCGACCCATTTCCCCGTCCATGATTGATGGGGACTCTGGGGCCGTAGTGTCCATAGGGCTGCCGGGTGGGGAGCTCTCCTTGTCCACGAAGAGCTCCCACAGCTCCCTATAAAAGGTTATTTTACTCACAAAGGACCTGTTCAGTGGTCCAGGCAGGGTGGCATGCCCATTGGTAAGGCAGGCGAAAGCAGGAGCATTGCGGTGGTGGCCTGTGGTATCCTGCAGGACCTCCTCCTGCTAGAGTCGCAGCAGGTCCTGGAGCTCCTGCTCAGTCCAAGAGGGGGCCCTATGCTTCGTGTCCCATCCAGACTCCTAGCTGCCCTCTGCCAGTTCCCTGGAGGGGGCTCTTCCTGCTCTAAGATGGCTGGCTTCTGGCCATGTGGCCTCTTGCTGTCTCTGGGATGTCCGTGGGCTGTGTCCGGCAGGGCCACATGTGCTCACAGCTTCCACACTCTCAGCTTCCTGCCCAGGGGTTTCTGGGTCATTGCAGCATTTAAAGCCACAGGGACAGGGACCAATGGGTCACACAAGTGCCAGCCAGAGCATCTCCATGCTCAGCCCGGATAGGGCCATAGTGGTGGCTGGCCACTGGCCGTGTTTGGTGCAAACAGCTGGCCCTGAGGATGTGGTGCAGAGTACACTGTGGCCCCAATTGTCTGCACGCTATCAGCCCCATGCCCCAGGGACCAAGGGTTACAGCAGCTGCATATGCTTCCAGGGTCACACGGCCACCTGGGGGATCATGCCATGTGCACACATACAGCGCCCTCTGGCATTATCAGCCCTGGCACATGCTGAGGAGCCCCTAGTCTCGCGTGGCCTTTGCACTCCCTGTGCATTCCACGGGGGGGGTCAGTGGAGCTGTCTGCCCAGTTCAAGGAAAGCAAGGCATTGCACATGGCTGAGCCCCGGGTCCCAGAGGCATGGCCTCCCCTCTTCCCCATGTCTGCCTGCACACCTTGATCTGCCTACTGACCTCCCTCCTGACCACCATCATGTATGTGTTCTGGGTGCTGATGAATGTTCTGGTCCCCCCCAAGGCCAGCACCACATCATTTGCTGCCTACCCACGACCTGACAGCCACACTCACATCCCCATGGCTGGTCCCACCTACTGGAACAGGGTGGTCCTCCGGGAGTGGGATGATGTGTGCTGGCTGTGGGGTTTCCACATGAGGAAGGACACCTTCATGGAACTCTGCATGTGCCTCGCCCTGAGGCTCCATCACCAGGACACCCACATGCAGCCCATGGACTGTGCAGAAGTAGGTGGCCATCACCCTCTGGAGACTTGCCACCACATACAGCTACTGGGCGTTGGGTGGCAGTTTGGGGTGAGCAAGGTGACTGTGGACACTGTCCACCTGGTAAGGCCTGTCCTGCCTACACCCCTGTCACCGGGGTGGGGGGGAGGTGGTGAGGCCTGGCCCCGGGCATCTGTGCCAACCCAGCCAGGGTTGGGCCTGCTGCCAGAGGGACTTTTCCACCAGAGGAGTGTTCCCTGAGGGGCCCATGGGTGGAGGAGCTGGCGGTGGGGGGCGGGGACAGCCATGTGCCCAGACCTGAGCATACCCACACTCCATCCCTAGCAGGTATGGCGGCCATCACCCACACACTGCTCTGGAGGCTGGTGTGCATTGGGGACCTGGATGAGGTGATCACAGGGTTCACAGACCTCAGCTTCCCACACAGATTCAGTGTGCTCCATGCAATGCACATCTCCATCTGCACCCTGGACCAGGGCCCCGACTGCTCCATTATGTGCATAGGCTATCACTCCATCATGCTGCAGGCTCTGGTGGACCATTGGGGCTGCTTTATGGACATCTGCATGGGCAGCCCGGGGCCGGCCCTTGAGGCATGCATGTTCCAGAACTCCAGCTTGTACCACAGGAGGGAGGCCGGGACCTTCATTCCACAGCGTGAATGCTTGGTCAGGGATGCGAGTGTGCCCTTGTGCGTAGTGGCCGACCCAGGCTGCCCCTTGCTGCCATGGCTGATGTGGCCCTACGCAGGGCACCCTGAGCCCTCTCAGGGGCTCGTCGATGGGGAGGGTGGGCCAGGGAGGGTGGAGTATGCCTTTGCCTGATTGTGGGTGCACTTCTGGAGCCTTGTAGAGGTTCCACAGGTTGTGTTGGCCTACTGCGTCCTGCAGAACCTCATCAAGGGTAGGGAGGGTCCCCTCTCCCACTCCTGGCCAAATTAGGCCATACCCACATATGAGGAGCCCAAGGCAGCCCCTGGGCCGAAGGATGACCTCACAGCACTCCCCATTGGGATGCCTGCCAGCAGGAGTCCATCTATGAGGCCCCATGAGCAGTCCCTGGGTGGCTGTGACTGGCTTCTTGTGGCCACTGGGTGCTGCGCTGGCTTGGCCCCACCAGGTCCCCCCGTCTATCTTCCCCTTGGCCTGTCCCACCCTCCCCAGGCACATGGGACATGGGGGTGCAAGCTCCTCGAGCGGGGTTTACATGTATTGCTGTGATGGCCCATTTGGGGCACTGGGTACTGTAGCCTACTTTGATAACTCTTTGTATGCAATAAACAATGCCGCTGAAGCAGGTGCACTGTGGTCGGGCTGTGCCATTCCCTCCCATGTATGCACAGGGGTGCCCCATCTACATTTGAGGTGGCATGGGATGGGGCTGAGGATGCAGGTCCATGGGGGGTGGGTCCTGCACAGGGTGCAGCCTGGGATCCCATGCAGGTTGGAAGGGCAGTGATCTCTCCAGTGGTGGGGTGGGTGAGTCCCTTGTGGCCCTCAGGTGGTATGCCTGAGAGGGTAGGGGGAGATAGCACATCATTCAGGGAATGGGCTGGTGGGTGGGAGGTTTGCCCAGACATCAAGGTCCTTATGTGGGTGATGTGTGGACCATGCAAGGCCGGTCCATTCCCAGGGCGCTGCCCCAGCCATGTGGCTCACAGAACTATCTATAGATGCGGGTGCTGGCTGTTGTGTGCAGGCCCGCGTGCTAGTGTGGCACAGCTGCATGGGACCCCTGGGGTTGGGGTGTGGCCATGTGGCCATACTGCAGGGGGCGGGGGGCGTTCTGTGAGCCCATGCCTGTCTCCCTGTGCAGGCCCTCCACGTGTCAGGGCTGCAGTGTGCTGTACTTGGGGGGGTATCCCCCGTGGGTGGGTGTGGGTAGGTGTCAGCACCTAGCCCATGTCCCTGCTCATGTGATGCAGGTGTGGTGTGCCAGCGTATGCAGGACTCTCTGACACTTTAAGGGCAGCTGGAGCACTGGACCTCAGAGCTCTGCTGAGACGTTGTAGAGCATCTCCGTGCTCCTGCAGCCAGCCCCATGGCAGTCTGTTCTTTTGGAAGAGAGGCTCACGGAGCATCTACCTGTGTTTTCATCTGGAGGAATCGTCCAGAAGAGGATGTTCTTCCTGAAATGGGAGTGGAGTCCAGACTCCAGAACAGATGCCACATTCTTCCAGACTCCTTCTGGAAAATGGCTTTTGTGTGTAGATGCTTCTGGGATCTTCCGGAAGAGCGCTGCCTTCTTCTGGATGAATTTGCCAGTGTAGACTCAGCCCATAAAATGAACTTTACCAATTTTGAAATAAGCCAACCGCTATTTCAAAATAATGATTGCATTGTGTTGACACAAGCATAATTATTTTGAAATAACAGACATAAAGGGCTGGTGACAAAGGGTTTTTTTGCTGGGAGAGGCATGTCTACCTGGCCTGTTTATTGCTGCCCCCAACCCCCGCTGCCAGCAGTGAGATCTTGTGCGGCTATGCTAATGAACCACTGGAATATGCTAATGAGCAGCTTTTTGAAATGGCAAGACTGCTTATTAGCGGGAAGCTGCCTGCAGGATGTCTCCATGTACACACAGCCTGTATGTCCCTCTGTCCATAGGGCTACAAAGGGAAAGGGATACGTGAGTGAGCATTTCTCTATCTTTGAATGGCTACACAGGAAACAATGCTGCCCAGTAAAATTGGCAGGGTGTTCAACAAACAGAAGGTTATTTGCACATGGTAAAAACAGCGCAAAATCATTCTCCATGATAAAGCCTGAGTCACAGTTACATCTAAGGGATCCTACTGAAGCCACGCACTTTTGCCTCACTTCTTACTCAGGGTACAGAGCAAAAGCCTGATCAAGCCTTTGCTGTCTGAGAAGGTTTGGGGATGAGACTCAGTCAATAAATTATAAGTATCCCAAATGCTTTCATAGATTCATTTTGTAATAACAAAACTACCATATGAAGTATTTGAAGTCTCTGGGGAGAGTAACAGAAAACTGGCCAGTTTTGCAAAGATGATATCTAGGTTCTCAAATCACAAAAATAAGTTATCAAAGCTACTGCTTCTGCTTTCAAAATTTAATGCGCATAAAATTTAAGGAACAAAGTGATTATATTTTTCCTTGTATTCTGAAAATCATTTACAGAGTCAGAGTCACAGATGAAATGCAGTAGTTTCAGATTTATACTCCTAAAATTGTAAGTGTGATGATTAGAAGTTTCTATAGTACTCACGGCTAGTATTCCAGAGCATTCACAGCTGCAGGGCTATGAAATCACTACACTAGAATTGCAGCTGGCACTTATATATATCAGGCCTTATGAAATGTAATATGAGATTATGAAGACAGGCCTTGATCTTTTCTCAATCTTCTTCATGGACCATCTGCGTTGTGCATAGCTGAAACAGAGGCATAGAAGGAATGGGTTGTATATGGAAGAGAATTGAAGAAATCTTCACTCTACTGGATAGAGGCTACATTTATTAGGACAATCTACAATTCTCTGATATCAGATACTAGAAAGAACTCCAACATGTTTCCACATCACAGTTTATCCAAGACTTCAAGGATATCATCAAATCTTTCCCAAAAATCTTGAAGAAGGACTCTACACACTCATCTGCAACTAATCCATTGTGAGACTTTTCACGTGCTTTCCATGATACACATGCAAGGCAATCCAAGCAGACTCACCATTTCTAGTCACAGCACTCTTACTGAAGGAATATTGTGATTCGCTGAAATCAACCTCAAACCACTTACCATACAAACAGACATCATCCTCTAGGCCACAACTGACTTCCTTCACAAACTCCACAGTACAAAAAAGCTCACTCAGAACCTTCCTTGTCACCTTGGATGTATTTTTTCTACACACCAATATCACTCACAATGACAGCATAGCTGCCAGCCTCAAATAGTCATATGACAAATGGACAAGCCTTCAGATATCCACCCCAAAGACAGCACCAAACTCATCTATTTCAGCCTCACCCATAACAATATTACTTTGTCCAAAGCATGGGAAAAGACATGGGTGCTAGGATGTCTCCCAACAAAGTCACTGCATTCATTGGACAAGTTGGAGAAGCTACCCCAGACCCCATGCTTTGGGAAACCCTGCAGGAACAAGTGTGGCCTGCAGGATTACTGGTTGGCCTGGCACCATCAGTAGGGATTGAGTCCTTACCTGCACTCAGCAGCAGCAGCGGGAGACGGGAAAAGAAGAGCAACCTATCCACAGCTCTTCCCACTTCTCCAAGTGACGCAGCTGGGAGATGGGGGAGTGGAGAAAGCTGGGGTTGGGTTGTTCCACTCCTGCTCACATGGTCCATGTGTGGGGGATGATCCCTGCTGCATGTGCCAAAGCCACCAGTAATCCCCTCAGTTGTACCACTCTGGAAAGGGGGCTTGTAGAAAGTGGTGCAATGGTGGTAGCAGGGGATGGAGCAGCAGCAAGGGTGGGAAGAGGAGAGACTGTGATGGGCTCTTGGATGCAGGGGGCGGGTTGTTCCAAGCCCCACTTTAGGGATGGCCTTTTCCCCAGTATGCCAACCTCTTCATGGGCCACCTTGAAGAATTTTCAGACCAATGCACAGTGAAACCAACTATATAGTTGAGGTGCACATATGATACTTTCATCCTCTGGCCTGACAACTTAAACCCGCTCAGAGATTTCAACCACTGCCAACCATCTATTAAATTCTCTCTGATACGCTCCCAAACTACAATCAACTTCCTGGACACCACAATCAGCTCAACATGTAGCCTGTCATTGAAAAGCTTGTAATCTCCTGACTGTTTATATTCTATTTCTGTGCATGTATCACTCTTATGTGAGATGTTAGAAACACAAAGTTTAATCCTGGTATTAATCTGTGTCTTCTACTGAGAACCATTAGTGGTACTTAAAGACCTAAATGGCCCGGTGCTCAAGAAAATAATCTGTAAATAATCAAGACATGTGGCTAGGTCACCTGATGTCAGAACCTATTTTGAATGTGGTACTTTTTCATGGGGCCATGAAAGGGTTGAAGCTGCACACACGAAAGAACATCTCTTTATAGGCAGAAAATCAAACATCTTACCACCAAGATGACTGCTGAAAACATCTGACACTGAACAGGGGGAAGGATCAAGGCTTGGAGGCAGCCTAGTTTGTGAGGAAAGATCATTAAAACCACAATTAGGGAAAGAAATTGCATTTAACAAGTTTCATAGCGTACTAAGCATAGCTTACATGTTCTGTTTTATTTTAGATTACTTTGATCTGTCCATCCTCACTTGTACCCACTTGAACATTACTTTGTATACTTAATAAAAGAACTTTTATTTATTACCGAACCCAGTGCAAAGAATTATTACCTGGCGGGGAACAACAGATGTGGATCTCTCTCTTTCAGTGAAAAAGGGAGCAAACTTCACAAGCTCCATTCCCAGAAATGGAGTAGTGCCCTACTTCGAAGTTTAACTTCAAGATAGGATGCGTGTAAATGCTCAACTTTGAAGTTGCTTACTTCAAAGTAAAATACTTCAAAGTACTTTAAAGTTGTACTTCAAAGTAAGCAGCTTGGAAGTTATTTTTGTGTGTTAGTGGGCCACTCTACTTATTCTGCAGTTCAAATCATTCAACTGAGACAGTATTTATGTTATGTAACATATTACTTGTATTGTTGATTAATTTGCAATTTGTCATCATGATAAAATAGCCATGTTTCTGGACATGTCCTGGTTGCCACTTTGTAAAAAAGGCCAAAGCAAAAGCTGCTAGCATTTGGAAATCTTTAATCACCATGTATGCACCTCTAATTATAATTGTCAAGACAATCGGGCTCAAAACTGTCTGATTTACGCAGCTGAACAATTCAACTGGTTTGTTAGAGCATCAGAACACATTGAATTTAATAGGGAAAATAATCAGTGGTGTAAACAATATTTCCCCCAGTCATATATAAATGTACCTTTCAAATCCATTGACTATCCTCTGTGATTTATATTATGATTAAGTATAAATAACAGTGTCCACTTTACCTTGTGTATTTTATTATAATGGATTATTTCATATACTTCTATCATGTCCTCTCTTGAATTAAATTTTTTCTTCATATGGAAGTCTTTTGTGCCTCAGTTATTTTCATCACTCTTCTATGATGCTTCCTCTATTTGTGCTAAATCTTTTCTGAGATGGCGATGGTATTGCAGGTGAAGACATAACATTGGTTTATCACTAACAGGTTTCTCAATAATTTTTCTCTCTGTCACTCTTTATGCATTCTAACACTGACTTAAACTACCCCTGCTGCACAGAGAGCAATGTTTATTGCTGAGCTATTCACCATGATGCCCAGCTCTGTTTCATAAGGAGTTACTACGAGTTTAAACCAACAGTGGTGGAACAACCCCCCTCTCCACACTTCATGAAAAATGGGTTATGAATGAGAATATGCATAACTCAGGAATGCTTTGGACAAAGTGTAGCTTCTAACCTATCATTTTCTATGGTAAAATCTGCTGGATCTGTAAAACTTATTTGTGTACATGAATCATTTTTGTAGCTGAAGTTATACATATTATAGACATATTTGTATTCCAAATGTCTGTGAAGACTTCACCAGCAGGCGCAGCTACCCTATTGTAGGCATATGGCTTGTGAGGGGATATCAGTACTTAGTCAACAAAGGGCTCGTAATGGGTGTCTATCCATTGCTGAGGAACTTGGCTGTAAACATGCAATCCAGTGGACAGGCAATAGTGATTGCCTAGAAAGTATTTGGGCAGGCGACCTGATCATGAAACACGCTCATGTGACAGTCTCCATCTTGAAGAATACTTTTGGTATAAAGAGGGCCCTGGGATTCCTGTGTCTTTTGTCTTAAGTCTACCTTGGAAATTGTCTGACACAGAGAAAGAAAGTAAGAAAGAAAGAAAAAGAAAAAGAAAGAAAGAAAGAACTTTACTGAAGACCCAGGTCAGGACCTGAAGATTTCACCTGATATAAAGGCAACTGTTTAGGTAAGAACTCACAGGAGTAGAATTAGGCATGTATTTTCTCATTTGTTTGATTTGGTAACTCCTTTTGATCCAGCATTTAAAAACTACACCATTATGTATGCAATAAGGCTAACATACACTTTACGGGAAATGCAGAGAGATTTGCCAATAGCAAAGTAAAAGAGCTAAAATGAGAGCCCGAGCTCATGAGCTGAGTTACACTCATGTTTCAAGGATCCAAGGGAACTGGTAGCTTGCTGTTAACATAACAGTGATATGTAGAGACCCGACAGAACTAAAAGCTCTCTCCAGGCTTTCACACATTATCCTTTGCATTCTGCTTCCATTGCACCTATCTTAAAGAGACTGACCTTACGTTCCCCATGCCTGTGAAATCTCAGTGAAATCAAAATGGCATCTGAAGTAACTCTAAAAGAAGTCACAATACCAAAAATAAAGAACACCCGTGGGGGGTGGGATGGGAAGAATTAAGTGTTTTAACCTCTAAAATGAACTGAAACAATGTTGATACCTCTCAGAGTCATATTTGTCCTTTTTTAATCCTTTTGCATTGCTTTTGGGGCTGGATTAAGTTGATACCTCCCTTGTTTATTAAAAGGTAAGATATTCAAATTTCTGTGGAATGCTTCGGACACTTGATACTAACAAGGAACTGGAAATTCATTTTGTAATGTCCTTTCTCAATGTAACAAGGGTTACAACTATACTCCAAATTTCTACTGACTTGGTGTTTATTAGTGTACTTGTAAATCACTGCACAAATTCTAAATACAAAAATAATCAGGTGCTTTAGCCATACTATGTTTAGTAATGAAAAAGCTGCCAATAACTCCTTCCTATGGAGGTTGATTTAGTTAAACTTTTATGAAGACAGTAAATTTCATGTTTTAGTATACATGACAGTCGTATTCTAGATGCGAAGGTGCAAGACAAACAGAAATCAATATCCTCCAACCTGAGCATGAATTTTGTCAACTTCCAATTATTATCTTGCTTGTGGGGAAGATCAAAGAATAATTGAGGTTCCTGGCGTTGATGTCACAGAGCAGACAGACAATTCCAATTGTGAACAGATATAATTCCAGATATAATGTGTTTAACCTGGCTTCATTTGATGAACAATCTAAAGCTGGCTGCTGAAGTCATATCCATTTCATGGACTGTATCTCACAAAAGGAAAAACAAATGGCATTTGTTTAGCCAGACAAGGATTATACTATTTACAGTTATTTTCTGTTTAATCCTCAGGTGAAAGGCAATTTAATTTAACAACTATATTACAGTTTATCCTAGTAGAACTTGCCTTTTGATTATTGCGTGCAGAAATATACAAGATAACATTAGATATCTATATGACAGAAAGGGAGAAGGAAAAATGAAGGTGTATATTTATAATATATGTATTCACACTTACAATAGGCAGATATAAAATTCTTCATTAACACGAGGTTAAGTTAGATTCTCAATGATTTTCCCAGGCATAACATTTCAGTTCTGAAAATTCAAATATTGGAAAGCTAAGAACTTCAGAGTTAAGTTCCCCTTGCAAATAGGTTAGCACTATCAGAACAACCACAACAAAGAAAAAACACAAGGCACACAATTGTAAATCTATCCATGTGGGGCCAACAATGGCAGCTGGAAATACATTATATTCCTCCCTAATCAGGGCCATTGAGGAGAGGCAAAAGGGGCAGCTGCCCTGGGGCCTGGCAATTTCAATGGGGAGAGGGTCCTGGCTGTTGCAAGAGCCTTGGGGGAGGGGGTAAGATAGCCCCAAACCACAAGTTGGTGGAGACTATCCAGGCCCCAACCCTTCCACATGAGGCTCCCTCCTTCCAGGACCTCAGAGCTGGGCTCCCCGGCCTTCCCCAGGTTCCAAGCAAGGCTGTTGTCAGCTCCATCCCTAACTAATCCTGCACCCACAGAACTGCAGATTTGTACATATTCTCACATTCATTCAGTCCAGCTGACCGTTACAGTGTTCTGTGAAGCAATCAGTCCAGGAGAGTATTTGCTAATGGTTGATAAAATGCTTGTGGGTGAGGGGAATGAGAGAACTGACCTCAGAGACTCTTCTTTCTTAAGGCAGAAATCCAAGACAGCAGAGCTAAGGTTGCATGACTGTGTTTGTGTTTTGTTTCGTATTTTTTTCTTGCAACACTAACCTTCATGTGAGGAACATACAAGGAGAACTGAATTCTCCATTTCCAGTTGGCCAAAGGGTGAGTTCTTGAAATTGAACTCTCATATTCCAGAGGCATGCAAGCAGCACATGGCAATGCTACACACGTATGACCTTAAATCAACACTGATGGGGTTTTTTTTGGACAAGAATATCCCCTTTTTCTTTGGTTAAGTTTTGTTTGGGGTTTTTTACTGATTATTTTCTTCAGAAAGCAGTGGGTGGCACTTCTGAGTTCAGTGGCACTTCTGGGTGGAAAGATGCTGCTGCTGAGAGGCATTTTGGATACTTCTCACAGCCCCCTCTCCAAATTCCAACATACATGAGCATCCCTGGATTACCTACCCCCTTTCAGGCCCTAGCAGATCTTCGTACGTTGGAATGGATCCTGGTGCTAGGCATGGCATGAGATATGTATTTCATTAGCACCTGGAACCAAAATCACAGGCCAGGGCTTCACTGTGCTGCTGGCTGTACAAATCCAAACTCAAAAATGGTCCCTGCCTGGAGAATCTGAACTCAAGGACAATGCAGAGATGATATTGATAAGTCAATGCTGCCCATAGTTTCAGGCTTAGTCTGTAGAGCTCACACGCATAAAAATAATCACAGGATTCACCCAAGGATAGGGTTGCAAGACAGTACTTGGGATAGCAGATCAGCACTTCTCTTCCTAAGCAAGCAAATGAAATAGTACCTGGGTTTCTTGCTCAAACTCTTATTCATTGAGCTCCTCTTGGAGGAGCCTGAACTGCACAACAGCCTGAACCATGAGCTTTTCCTGCCCCTGATTAGTTTTGTAGTGCTTAGCTCCATGAGCATCCCAGCATCTGAGGGGTTATGAGTCTGCATGCTCTCAGGTCCCCGTAACCACACTGTGTATCTATGGCATGCTCTGAGTATGCCTAGTCTCGACTATCCTCTGGTTTTGCTGATGTTCACCTAATTCTAGGACACCTAGGCTACGTCTACACGTGCACCCAACTTCGAAATAGTTTATTTCGATGTTGCGACATCGAAATAGGCTATTTCGATGAATAACGTCTACACGTCCTCCAGGGCTGGCAACGTCGATGTTCAACTTCGACGTTGCTCAGCCCAACATCGAAATAGGCACAACGAGGGAACGTCTACACGGCAAAGTAGCACACATCGAAATAAGGGAGCCAGGCACAGCTGCAGACAGGGTCACGGGGCGGACTCAACAGCAAGCCGCTCCCTTAAAGGGCCCCTCCCAGACACACTTTCATTAAACAGTGCAAGATACACAGAGCCAACAACTAGTTGCAGACCCTGTATATGCAGCACGGACCCCCAGCTGCAGCAGCAGCAGCCAGAAGCCCTGGGCTAAGGGCTGCTGCCCACGGTGACCACAGAGCCCCGCAAGGGCTGGAGAGAGAGTATCTCTCAACCCCCCAGCTGATGGCCGCCATGGAGGACCCCGCTATTTCGATGTTGCGGGACGCGGATCGTCTACACGTCCCTACTTCGATGTTGAACGTCGAAGTAGGGCGCTATTCCCATCTGCTCATGGGGTTAGCGACTTCGACGTCTCGCCGCCTAACGTTGATTTCAACTTCGAAATAGCGCCCAACACGTGTAGACGTGACGGGCGCTATTTCGAAGTTACTGCCGCTACTTCGAAGTAGCATGC
This sequence comes from Carettochelys insculpta, assembly GCF_033958435.1. Classification (NCBI taxonomy): domain Eukaryota; kingdom Metazoa; phylum Chordata; order Testudines; family Carettochelyidae; genus Carettochelys; species Carettochelys insculpta. The sequence goes on along the minus strand of NC_134138.1, from coordinate 112,004,460 downwards.
ACGTGTAGACGCAGCCCTAGTTTCTGACACCAATGTCCGTCTTTCCTAGGGTGTCCATCCTGTTTTTACCAGGACAGTCTCACAGGTGTCCCGACTTTTTTAAGAAAATAGGCAAATTGTCCTGTATTTTGCAGGGCTCCTATTTCTGGGGACCTTTTGTCTTGGGGTGGCAGCTTCTCCTGCCAGGGAGCTCCTCCACTGGGTAGCTGCCTTGTTCCCTGGAGCTCTGCACCTTGTGGTAGCAGCTCCTGCTGCAGAGGAGCTCCTCCATGGGGCAGCTGCCCCATTCCCTGGCACCCCATGGTGGCAGCCCCCTGCTGCTGGCAAGTTCCACAAGAGGATGGCTGCCTCCTTCCCAGGTGCCCTACACATAGGGGAGGCAGCTCCTGCTGCCAGGCAGCCCCTCCACGGGTCAGCTGCCTTGTTTCCCAGCCTCCTATGTCTCAGGGAGGCAGCTTCTTCTTCATTCCCTGGCCTGCACCTGCCGAGAGGTTTTGGAACATCCCCCCACACCAGGAGTTTCTGAAGCCTCCATCCTCCACTCTCCTTCATCCCTGGTGCCTCTCCCTGGAGGAACAGCCCCCATTGCCAAGGAGCCCTGACACGGGAGAGTGGCCCTGTCCCCAGAGGCTGATGTCCCATATTTGCCATAGGGCTATGTGGTCACCCTAATCTTTCCAGTCACCAGAATCCTCCAATCAAAAGACACTATATCTGCAAATCACTGTTTACATTGGAATATGATGTGGCATAACTATTTTTAAGACAGTCACTTTACACATGACCACAACGCTTTTAAAGGGTACAAGCAGGTAATATTTGGGGGTGGAGAAGAACATGTCTTAGAATAACTACAAAATTCTCACCAGTAACCTTATCTTAATTTCTCTAATAGCAAAACACTTCTTAGGCAAACCTAAATCTGCCTGTGAAATTTAGAGCACTTTGAAAAGTCAACTTAAAAATTGCATGCTTTTTAAGGTCCAGGTTCCATCCCAGATTGGGTCCACAGTTTTTCTGTGCACTACTTTGCTGGACCAGAGCCAAAAGTCTTATAACTTCTGAAATTTTGCATTTTGAGATTGACTTTTTGTTCTTTTCACTAATTCCAGCTGAGGCAGTCTACTGATGTCAATCTCATTTCGATCCTGCTTCTTCTTACAGCTCCTCCATAAGAGATGGTAATGATATCAGTGAAATAAATTGCAGGGCCATGTTATGTATCACATTTGTGGTGCACCTTTGACAACCTCACCTGCACTCTGCCCAATAATCTATCTCCATGGAGATTACTTACAACAATCTAAAGTCCAGAGCAGATTCAACAAGAAAGGAGATTAAGAAAGGAAGAGTTTAAATTATTGTTCAAGAAAGAAAAATATCCAAACTAGTTATAACAAACATCAGACTAGGCTAAAAAAGTGAGATTAGCATTAAAGAATTGTTGACAATGAGCAGATTATTTTTAAAGTGCATGATGCTCTGGAAGTGTAACATGATGAACAGATATTATTGAAAGGTACCAAACCACACTTAAAGAAAGCAGACTCTCGTAACAAAGAGAGATTCTGCAGTTACCAAGGCTCAAATGACATTCAAGAATGGGACAGACTTAGTTCTAAAACTACAGTAAACCCCTGAGTTACGTGGGGGTTGCCTTCTTGATTATTTCAAAATAACACTGCTACACACAAGAATGAATTTTGAAATAGCACTTAGCCATTTCAAAATACAGTGTCTACACAGATAGAGTCGATTTGAAAATAGAGCCATTGGACTCATGATGGCTTATTTTAAAATAAGCTCTATTCGGTCTTAATAGCACCTATTTTGAAAGAGCTATTTCCAAACAGGTACCATTCCTCAGGAAACGAGGTTTACCCATTTCAAAATACGATGGCTGCTATTTTGAACTTATTTTGAAATAGCCATTGCATTGTGTAGATGCTGGGATAATTATTTTCAAGCAACTTTGCTGTGTGGACCTTCCCTTTTACATATGCATTAAATTGATATATCCAGAGAAGTACTTTGCTGAATACCAATGGAATACTGTCAAAATTCTAAGGAAAGAGTTACATAAAAATAATGTTGAGTTGTACAGATATGAGATCCCTGCAAAAAATGTGCCTTGCTTCCTCACTTGCTTACTTGTTTGTTTTCACTTAGAGCAGCAGAAACTGTGTACAAGGAGGACACAGTATATTTCTCATGAGTCTTCAAACACCTAATGTAAAAGAACCCAGTTATATGAAACTTTGCTTGGCTAATATAGTACAGCCTAATGGGCATGAGGCTTCCAACAATATAAAGAAAAAAGACCTTTCATATGCTTTTAATATGCATATACACTCAAGAAGGGTAGAACAAGGTGTCTAGAGAAAAAAATGCAGTATGTTTTCCAAGCTTCATCTAGCTACAAGGACATCTAGTGCTCATTTCCTATAAATGGATCCAGTCTGGCTCCATGATTGCTGCGAGATCAGCATCTATGGCAACTCTAGTCACAGAGACAGGATCAAACTCAGAGACAAAAGATTTGTTTCAAATGCCAGCTCTGCAAAGATGATATGTGTTCTAGTTACAGAAAGTGCACTACATAAAAACTAAGGCTTGCACAACTTCCCTCAAGATGCCATTGTATTAAGTCAGTTCTCTTTTACTGTTATTAAATTTATTGCTGCATATTTAAATTAATCTAGCTCATATGCTCATCCCAAACTAAAAATATTTTACCTTAGCAGAAACAAATTACATTTTGGTATGTTTTAAAAATTATGTAAGGACCATTAGTTTGTCTAAAAGTAACGCCCAAACTATGAAGTTGCCACAGTTGCACATCCTTTTTTATCAAAAACAGAAGATGTGTAAGACAATATTCCTCCAGTATGATGGTAATATTTAAAATACTACAGAATTAGAAATCATGGTGAATACATTCTTATACATGCGTTTTTTAGAGTTTTAAATCCAGTAGGACCTTTATGGTCATATAGCCTGTCCTCAGGCATAACATAAAATTTTGTCCAGTTTGCCTGCATTGAGCTCAATTGGAGGATATATTTTGACACATCTTGGCCGTGTCTACACTAGCCCCAAACTTCAAAATGTCCATGCAATTGGCCTTCAATGTAACAGATAAAGACATAGCAAAAACCCAATGGACAGAAGCTGAAACCAGCCAAATTCAGGGTGATACATGTTTTATAAGTGACAATAATTAACCATGAAACAGATTCTCATGGATGTGTTTAAATTTGTTATCACTTGGAGTTCAAATTAACATAAGGGCCGTGTCTACACTAGCCCCAAACTTCAAAATGTCCATGCAAATGGCCATTTCGAAGTTTACTAATGAAGCGCTGAAATACATATTCAGCGCTTCATTAGCATGCGGGCAGCCGAGGCACTTTGAAATTGATGTGCCTCGCCGCCGCGCGGCTCGTCCTGACAGGGCTCCTTTTCAAAAACACCCCACCTACTTCAAAATCCTCTCATTCCCATCAGCTCCTTTCGAAAAGGCGCCCCGTTGGGATGAGCCGTGCGTGGCGAGGCACGTCAATTTTGAAGTACCACGGCCGCCCACATGCTAATGAAGCGCTGAATATGTATTTCAGTGCTTCATTTGTAAACTTTGAAATGGCCATTTGCATGGCCATTTCGAAGTTTGGGGCTAGTGTAGATACGGCCCTTATGTTAATTTGAACTCCAAGTGATAAATTTAAACACATCCATGAGAATCTGTTTCATGGTTAATTATTGTCACTTATAAAACATATATCACCCTGAATTTGGCTGATTTCAGCTTCTGTCCATTGGGTTTTTGCTATGTCTTTATCTGTTACATTGAAGGGGTATTCTAGGATCAGTATGCAACAAATCATTATACAGAACCTTCTTAAACAGAACTGACTATTCCACGGTTTATACCTCTAGTTAATTTAGCTCACTTAGGGGGAAAGTGCCTTGGCATCCATGCATTTATAAGGCCAGAAGGGACCACTGAACATCTGCTCTGACCTCCTGTATAACACAGCAATGGGACTTTCCCAAAATAATTGCTGGAGAAGATCTTTTAGAAAAATATCCCATCTTGATTAGAAAAAAAAAAGCCAAATCTCGATTCCAACACCCCTTTTTTGTACATAACTGCATGGGTGAGGCTAAATAACCCTGATAGTCTATAGGTAGATGTCATCTGCTTGCTGCTAACTGAGTACATTTCCACTTTCTTGTATATTTTTGTGTGGGTGTGGTTTTAAAAGATCAGCTTTATTTTAAGACTTTCCTTTATGTGTCAGGGTGTAAATCAGTACATTAATATTAAATATTCCCATTTTTTTCTGTTTATTTTTATCTGTGTATTACTAAAGCTCAAGGGAAAGTCTAACTGAGTGATTTCCACTTTCACAATTTTTGAATGTTATCTGAGACTTTTGAGTTTCCAGGCACATTGCTATCTTTTATTTTTATTTTTATTTTTTTTTAAAGATAAGATTAAGGGAAGAGAGCTAGAACTAATATTAACCTTGTTCAATCCAGGCATTATATCAGTACTTTGTTGGAGCATCTATTCAAATGCACCCTTTTTGATATGATATTATAATAGCTATGCAAGTGCCTAAGTTATGGAATAGTCATTTCTTATCATCTTTCAAAACCAAAATAGCAATGCATGTTGCAAATGGGAACATCATCTGGATACCTTTTCCAAATATGTTGAGAGCAGAGAAAGAGTGTTCTAACATGTTACATTTGTTAAAAACTGTGAATTCCAGATGATCAAGCATCAAGAGTTTAGAGCTGAAGGAGCATATTCTTCATTTTTATTTTTATTTTTGTGCAAAGCTCATCTGACTTTAATGTAAATTCTGTGCCTTAATAAATGGGAACATATGGCACAAGTACATTTTTCAAGTGGACTACACCAGGCTCAGATATTCTTCATCAGCAGTATATATTATCTTTCTATTAACGAGATAAGCAGAAATAAAGTCAATTTTGATGAGAATGCTTAATGGTAATTAAGTAATATATAAATTTAGCTGTTGAAGATTCCAACCTATGAATGTACTTCATTTAATTAAAAAGTGGAGAACAAAACCATTTGGCTAAATATGCTATTGTATTTAAATTTATTATGTAATACAGGTACTTGACTAGTGAAACCCCTAACATGTGCCAAAAAGTTAACAATCAGAACATAGGTAAAATCATTACACTTAGAAGTCATGTACTAAAAGTTTCATTTTCTTAGAATCAGAAAGTTTCTTCACTGCTTCAATACAATTAGAAAAAAGGCTTACTTTGAAGACAATGTAGTTCAATATATAATTAAACTGGAGTGTGCAACAAATACGATAAAATTAACAATGCACAAAGCAAAAAAGTTCGCAACCTGATTTTAAAATATAGGCATGTGCACTTGCAGCTACCCAAGATAATGAATGAGCAAATCAAGGGTTATTAACTGACCTGATCATGTGCTTATCAGTGATTAAAACGTATCACACAACATCGACGTATTTCCAGTTGGCAACACTTGTCACTGAGGTGACAAACTAAAAAGCAACACTAGCACCAGGAGGCTAACAATATCATTTCAGTTTGATGTAAAGCAGGGAAATCCTGCAGGTAAGCTGGGAAAATCTGTTTGAAGGTGGATGGACCTCAAAGAATCCCCTCTGTGGTACCAGTACAATAGATCAAAATCCTTGGGTGTCATGTGACATAGCTACTGTTTTACAAGAGAATTTCTCTTTAGCTAGAGGTCTAAATGTAAGAGTGTGAGATCCTGCATCCGCTGAATCACACAACTGGAAGGGGCCTCTAGAGCATATTTAGTTCAGTCCCCTGTACTTGTGAAAGGACTGAGTATTATCTATGCCATCCCTGACAGGTGTTTATTTAACCTGCTCTTAAAAATCTCCAGTAACTGAGATTGCACAACCTCCCTAAGCAATTTATTATAGTACTTAACCACCAGTGTCCAATCAAAACTGCCCGTGCTGCAATGTCAGCCTTTTGCTGCTTCTCCTAGCTTCAGGGTTAAGGAGAACAATTTTTGTCCCTCTTCCCTGTAACAGTGTTTTAAATACTTGAAAATTGTTACATCCTCTCTCAATCTTCTCTTCTCCAGACTAAATAAACTTTTTTTTTCCATCTTCCCTTGTAGGTCATGTTTTCTAGACCTTTAATCATTTTTATTGCTTTTCTCAGAACTTCCTCCAATTTGTCCACATCTTTCCTGAAATGTGACATTCAGAACTGGAAAGAACACTCCAACTGAGCACTGATCAATGGAGAATAGAATGGGGCTACGTCTACACTACAGAGCTCTTTCGAAAGAAGCTCTTCTGGAACATATCTTCCAAAATAACTTCTTTTGGAAAAGTGCATCAACACGGAAAAAAGTAGATCAAAATAGTGGTCTGCTCTTTCGAAAGAGTGCATCCATACAGCCCCCTGTCTTTTGAAAGAAAATTTTTGGGAAGAAGAGGCCTCCAGAAGAAACACGTCCTTCCAGAAGTCCCCCCAGGGCTGCGCTTCTACACGGCGTTTTGGAGTCTGGAAGAATGGTTTTCTGGACTCCAAATCACATGATGTTACACTAATGAAGTACAGGGAATTTGCATCCACGCCTCATTAGCATCTTTCGCTCTGTGTATTAGCATGCCACTTCCAAAGGAAGTGGCCTGTGTAGAAACGGCCCCAGAATGACACAGAGATTTTTTTTGACCACCATTGACTCATATTTAGTTTATGATCCACTATAGCTCCTAGATACCTTTCTGCAGTACTCCTTTGTAGACAGCCATTTCCCATGTGTGAAACTGATCTATCCTTCCTAAGTGGAGCACTTTGTATTTGTCCTTATTGACTGTCATTCTATTTACTTCAAGCCATTTCTCCAGTTTTTTCCAGATGATTTTGAAATTTAATGCTGTCTTCTGAAGCACTTACAACCCATCCCAGCTTAATACCATCTGCAAACTTTATAAGTATATTACACTCTGTGCCTTAACTGATGAAGATACTGAGCTAATTCCTGTAGGACCCCACCCAATATGCCCTTCCAGCTTGACTGTTAACCAGTGAAATTACTATCTGGGAACAATTTTCCAAACAGTTATGGATCCTCCTTATAGAGGTTGAACCTCTAAAAACTGGAACTCTCTAGTTCAGCAACACCCACTGTATGGCAGGACCACGGATGTTCCTGGACCAGAGATCCAGGTGACAGCAAGGCCTGCTGCTTGGAGTCCTGTCAGGGCTGGTGGCAGCAGGGTCAGCTGGCCAGGAGTCCATGCAGGACATGTAGCAGAGAGACAGCAGTCCAAGCAGAGCTGGTAGCCAGGATCCTGGATGGAGTGTTCGGCCCGAGTGGAGTTGCTGGGAGCAGGACTGGCAGCCTGGCCGGGGCTCACAGCAGCAGAATGAGCAGCTCAGGCAAGGCTAGCAGCCCAGCTAGACAGGGCTGGAAGCAAAGACAATCTGAAGAGCTGGGCCACAGGCAGCTAGCCAGGGACCAGCAGCTGGGGCCAGGAGCACAGCCAGGCAGAATGGACAGTGACCAGCTGGGTTGTGTGTGGCAGCTGGGGCTCGGAGCAGAGCTGGAAGCTTAGGCAAGCAGAGGGACTGAAACTGACTTCCCCTGGTCCAACAAACTCCCTCATTCAGGACCAATGAGGTTCCAAGAGCACTGGATGAGGGAAGTACAACCTGTAGAAGCTCCACCTTTATTTCCCTGGTTTAATTATGAGAAGGTCATGCAAGGCAGTTCCAAAGCCTTATTAAATTCAAGATATATACCACATCTACCACTTCCTCTGTACACACAATAATGTCAAAGAAAGCTATCAGGTTAGTTTGACATGATTTGTTCTTGACAAATCCATGCTGACTGTTCCCTAACACCTGATCTTCTAGGTGTTTGCATGGACTTCAATGTAGTTAGAATTTAACCCAGAATGCCCACTGAAATGATATTCACTACAAAAGAGTTAGAAATGGTGCCCAAGTGTCATTCTGAATTTACCTGATTGTCTTTTTTTTTTTTTTTGCCTGAGTTTAAGATCTCAAGAGCTTTTTCCCTTTTACTTTCTTCTTTTTGGTTTATGGTCTTCAGGCACTTGGAAGGGAGTGGGCATTGGGATTCTGTATCATTTTGTGGTGGTTCCTGGGAAGTTCTAGTAGATTGATACTGACAGATTCCTAAGTGTTAGGCCTGACATCTAAAGGATACCATGACACAGTCCTCAGAAGTGAGGTAAGGGTAATGGGGTAAATAAACTAACATGAAAATGCCACACTTGTCTGATTCAGTATCAGCCAGACTGGTGAGTAGAAAGAGAGAAAGACAGCACTGGGAAAATACAAAGGGAACAGAAAGAAAGAAAGTTCAGTGAAATCTTTATCTGGAACTCTGCACATCAGTCATTACAGAATTCTTCACCGACTGCAAGTACTGATGATTTATAGGCAGCAAGCTTCAAATTGGAAGGCCATAAGCACGTTCTTTGATCTAGACTTCCACAGATTTGTTTCCTATGTATTCAGTGAATAATAAGTGATTTAATATTGATTTGTCCACAGGCAGAAGAAAAGTGGATTGGTACTGTAACCCCAAAGTGAATAGGAACTTCAGGATCACAGTGAAAGAAATGAAAGCTACCACGACGGACACATTTACAAAACACACAATAGTGAGAATGACTTTCTATCCAGTATAGACACAATACACAGTAAGCAAGCATTGTTTAAGAGCTACAAATGTTACACGGAATAAATACTTAAATTAGATAGCAGTTTTGCAATAAGCACTTTTAGCTAACATAAATATTAAGCATTGAATTCCACAGTAGTCATGAGACAGTCGCAGGCTTTGCACTCTGCATTAAATACTAGAGCTAAGCAAACAACCTGCAACAGCCTATTCTTATTCTTCCCCAGTTTACCAGTTTTCCAGAAAGACGATGCAATTTTATGCTTATATTAAGTATCGGAGGGGTAGCCGGGTTAGTCTGGATCTGTAACAGCAACAAAGGGTCCTATGGCACCTTATAGACTAACAGAAAAGTTTTGAGCATGAGCTTTCGTGAGCACAGACTCACTTCTTCAGATTCTGGTCTTGGAAATCTGCAGGGCCAGGTATAAATAAGCCAGAGCAAGGGTGGGGATAACAAGGTTAGCTCAGTCAGCAAGGGTGAGGCTTACTATCAGCAGTTGATCTGGAGGTGTGAACACCAAGGGAGGGAAGCTGCGTCTGTATTTAGCCAGCCATTCGCAGTCTTTGTTTAAGCCAGAGCTGAGGGCGTCGAATTTGCAGATGAATTGTAGCTCAGAAATTTCTCTTTGGAGTCTGGTCCTGAAATTTCTTTGCTGTAGGAAAGCAAAGAAATTTCAGGACCAGACTGCAAAGAGAAATTTCTGAGCTACAATTCATCTGCAAATTTGACGCCCTCAGCTCTGGCTTAAACAAAGACTGCGAATGGCTGGCTAAATACAGAAGCAGCTTCCCCTCCCTTTGTGTTCACACCTCCAGATCAACTCTGGTAGTAAGCCTCACCCTTGCTGACTGAGCTAACCTTGTTATCCCCACCCTTGCTCTGGCTTATTTATACCTGGCCCTGCAGATTTCCAAGACCAGCATCGAAGAAGTGAGTCTGTGCTCACGAAAGCTCATGCTCAAAACTTTTCTGTTAGTCTATAAGGTGCCATAGGACCCTTCGTATGCTTATATTAGTTATTCAGAATCATGTGAAACATATTTTCGGCAAATAACTTTACATCTGTTCATTGCTTGCAAGTTATTTGCTTCAAGTATTCATTCCAACATTCAAAATCCATGTTTTACTGGCCAAAATGTGTTTTTTGTTGCCTACCATAGGTGATATAATCCGATTGTGTGATCTAACCTGTGTAAATGACTTTTATGACAAATGGTGTTTGCTGACATAAAAAATTAGCAATTAAATGTATGTTTGCAATGCTGTTTTGTAACCACATTGTTCCCAGGATATTAAAGGTGGGCAAAGTAAATAGCTCTTTTATTGGACCAACAAAAAATATAACTGAGCAACAGGTGTGGTTTTCACTTTCTGAAAACACTCACACAGAAATCTTCACTTGTATGTATGTTTTTCAGAAGCATATAAACAAGGGAGTGAAACTGGTTGATGTCAAATTCTGTTTAAAAGTCTATAAGTTATTTGCAATTTTTTAAAATACTATCAAGTATCAAATATATACAGGGAGAAATCCTAATCTCTCTGAAGTCAACAGGAAAATTCCAATCAACTTCCACCCAGATCAGGATTCTGCCCTCTCTAACAATCAGAATACTTGCCTTTGAACAACAAAAATGGTAAAAAGACAAGTTTAAATCAACTAAGTTTAAATGTTCACCCAGTATCTTAAAGAAATAAATGACACCACATCCAGTGAAACACTATAGTATTTCGAGGCTCTACAGTGATAGAAAAAATCCTATTCTGAAAATAGTAACAAAAGAATTTAGCATGCTGCAGCTCATCCCTTCCAAAGGCCAGTCTCTGAGACCATGGGTCTGACTTTCTGCAATGACAGTATGCCAGATAGGCTAAGGGTGGTTGCCATAGGTCCAAATGTCAGAGCAGGTTCATTCTTGATTAGCAGTAAGGTCTGACAGCTAGGAAAGAGCTTCTAAGTGTTGATAGGCCAAAGCTAGAGACCTTTCACAGGATGTCAACACATTAGCTGAAGATCAGCCATGGCCTCTCTTAAAAACTAGTAACCAGGTAGCAGACAACCTTCTGCACTTCTAGATCATTTTCGAAGATTGCCCAAGCCTTGAGCCCAGCCTCTTGAAAGCTGGACTTGAAGTTGCTCATCTCCCACCAACAACATCAGAGGAACTGTGCCTTTCTCATGTAAGCCCACCGGTAGCAGGAAAGGGGACAGTCTGCTCCAATGATCGGGAAGGAAGGTAATCACGACTCATTTACATCAATTATTCTCTCCATGAACAAAACCTCATCTCAAAGCTCCAACCTTCATGTAAATTCATTTTGGGGCTTTATCTGAAGGTTGATTTTTTCCTCTGGGTATGTTAAATCAAGTGGCCATAGCCTGCCATTTTATGGGATTATATGAAATCAATAATATTTTTAGGAGATTACAGTTTTAGTACTGACATGGAATTTACCAAATAAACTCTGTCTAATGATCACAGACTGGATTCTGGGCTGGAATAAGTCAAAATAGCACTACTGACTCGAAGTATGCCTGCCGACAGTCTGACCAATAGTAGGCAAAGATTACAAGACATAACTGCACCCTTTGTAATCTGATAAACTATTTTCATGATCTCTCAACTACCACTTCAGCCTCAAAACAAGAAGGTCACTTACGTAAGTCACGTGAGTTCATTTGGTGAAATGTAACCTTGTTTGACATGAAATAAAAACACGTTCCGGATAAAATATGAAAATTGGGTCAGAACATCACACACATTTAATTAGTATTTATAGCAAAAATCAGACAATAAGATATCGTTACTATAGCTTCAGACCTAAAATCATTTTCAAGGCCAAACTGAGCATTAATGTTAAGAAAAAACAATAGTAAAGGTCCTGAAACGGCATCATTAAGGAGCAGACCTAGATAAAAGACAGTTAATTATGCTTAGAGATATTTATTACCTCAAAGTGTCTACATAAAATGTAGCTTTTAAACTATTATCCAAGTAAGTGCAATGATTTTAACTGGTCTTTTTTACTATGTATTGATAATCCGTAAAGAAAAACATACTAAGCACAATTTCTCAAAACATATCCAATACCAACAAACATAATTTCCAAATGGAAATAACACCCTGTAAACTCAGGATAAACTTTCTCAGTCAATGTGACCTTCATAAGAAAACAGACTTCAAGAATGTGTGCAAGTTGCTACAAACCAGTTTGGAAATTGATAAGAAACCCCAAATTTCCTGGTTCTGTGGGGCTGGGGGCACAAGATGAGTAGTTGCACATCTGTAAACAAACTAAACTATAAAATGAAACTATACGGATAAGAATTTACCTACAATTATTGCCTGAATTTCAGTGTAATCATGATACTATGATTTTGCATATGTCACAGAAGGATGATTGAAACCTGAGAAAGGATTAAAACATGAATGCTTCACTAGTAAAAACAATGAGGAAGGACATTCATGGAACAAATGGCAAAATGTGTTTACTTTTATTTTTTCTTTGCTATTTTCCTTAAAAGAAAATCTATATAAATTTATACTGTTTGTTCTTTGCTGCTCTCTGATAGTTAGAAAACAGCTGCATTGGACTTTGACTGGCTAGATTGCAAGGCTCAATAATCTGTCTCAGCTCAGGGTTAAGTGATGGAATTCATTTAAATGCCCCAGAAGTAATCATCCACAAAGAGTACATTATTTCTCTTTTATGAATTTTCAAACCTAATACTGATGGGTGGCATGCAATTAAACCTGATCAATATGTAATTTAGGTGGGCTGACATGTTTTCAAATTCTCAGAATATAGATTCTTTCAATATTGCAAGAGCTTAGTGAAATACTCAGCCCTTATAAAACAGCCAGGGAAGTTTAGTACAGTACAACAAAAATACTTTACTCACAAAATAAATGGAGTAGTAATTAAAGTGATAAACCTTAACTTTCTGAAGAAATAAAAAATCTTATTTATAAATTGAGACCTTCACTTACTGTATTGAATAGAAAATAGTTAATGTTTTGATAGGAAATTACCTTTACATTCACATAAATACAGGTTGTATACTGTACCATATAGGAGCAGTTTGAAAACATTAAGGTCTTGTTAACAGTATTCTTAAATAGAATTCAGGGGGATAATCAAACTATGTTAATATTCAGTTATAAATCGGTAAATATTTATTCAAATAGATTACAATAGCAAAAAGTAAGAAAAGAAGAGGTGGGTCATCATACCAATCCTTTTGTGTTACGCTAATAAACGAGGGGAAGTACATTGACTTATGACCCTAAAGGTGATAGTGATAGTCTCTAGTATTACTAATTAGCCTACCGTCATGTACATAATAAAAATTACATTTGAATTACTGTGATCTGACATGGGCCAATTTTAAATGTTATGCCTGAGGACTAGAATTGCTCTTACATGCAAATATATGCATACCGTCCCACAGTCAAAATAATATAAACAGATGATTATTAGAGAACTGAAGAGATACCAGTTTTGGAAATGAATTGTGTACTTACGTAAGATATCTGTCTACTGTAAAAGCAAAACATTTCATATGTTGTTAGGTTTCAAGTTCAAGAAAGAAAATCTTATACCGTCTTTGCTAGATATGGTTTCTTATCACGTACATTGTATTGAACGTAGATATTCAATACAACTTGTCAGGTGGTTCTATAGACCTTATGAAATCTCTCTCTCTCTGAGTCTGATTTTACTGTATTAAATGTTACATGTGAAAACTAGAAATGTATGTGAACAGCCTTTGACTGTAAAACTAAAAAGTGAGAATGACCCAGTATGGTATTTTTTTTTCAATTAGGACACATATTAAAGAAGATTTTTTGTCCACTCACTGCAAAAAAAGTCTTCTCCATGATGGATGATTTTGCAATAGATTCTTGCCACTGTACTGTCGTGCAAAAGTGCAACGATCACTTTCATGAAACTTTCACTTACACATGGACATGAAATAATGTTCATCTTCAAAAACGTTTGCTTGGACATAGAGAGGGAGAAATAAAAGTCTCAGTTTTTCTGTCACCAGCGTTGATGTTTGTCTGACTTCAACTAAAATAAAAAGGTAGTAAAATAGAACTTTAAAGACTAACAAAATAATGTATTAGGTGTAGTTACTCAAGATTTACAGCAGAGTAATTGTATATCCATTACACACACACACACACACACACACACACACACACACACACACACAGAGATGAAGTGGTGTTTTGCACATGTAAACTTATTCTCCAATAAATCTGTTAGTCTTTAAGGTGCCACAGAACTCCTCATTTGTGTGAATACAGACAAATTTAACCCCTGATAACGCACACAGACATCGTTTTTCATACACATTCACTCACTCGCTCAGCCTCATACTTCATTCAGATCAATATGCCAGGCTTACAAGGGGGTGACAGTAGAATCAAGACACACTGTCATGACGATGGAGAAGTAGAGAATGAGGTGAGGTAGTTAGGCAAAGTTTGCAAGGTGAGGGGATATGCCTTTCTGGATGATGACAGGTGTGAACCTAGGAATATTAAAAATAAAAAATTAAACCCAACAAAAGATATATGAGTTCCCACACTCAGCTATTTGCAATCCTTCTCCCCTGGATACAGATAGATACCAGCATGTATATCACAGTAGCAGGTGCAATAGCAACATGGGCACAATTAGGCAAATTTTCTGGCCCAGTCTCCAACTGCAGTGTTTTTCCACTGTCCTGTAGCAGCTCATACCCTAACATGACCTGTGTAGATTATAGGCTGCATGTAGACTTCAAGGTTGAAGGTTACCAAACAGCCATTTTGTTTATCTTCCTCCCATAAAAGCCAATGAAAACAAGTCAAATGACCTCAGGCCTCCTCAGTAGAGTTGGGTAGAATTTTTTTTTTGTAGTGTCTTGCAACAAGATGAAAAGTTGAAATATTTGCAAAATAAACCACCGACTCCTCTCCCATTTTGGACCATTCAAAACATTGTTTTGGTAAGTTTGAAATCTCTTGTTTTAATATTGGCTTTATAAAAATCCACTGCCGGTTTAATTGGCTGAAAACTCTAAAAGAAAATAAGCCTGTTTCAAATGAAAATCAAAATTTTAATTTAAAATATTTGAAGATAAATATTTTTATAATTTTTATAAAAAAAAGTCTTAATATTTTCTCCATTCAGGAAATTCATTGATTCTGACCCTATTTTGCCCATGTGTTCAGTTGTGCAGAATCTCAATTTTTTGATGGGGAAAAAAGGAAACTTGTGAAAAAATTCTCAAGCAACTCTACTCTAGAGTTAGTGGGTCAGGCTCAGCCACTGAAGGACTCTGAAAAGATTGCATCAATTACAAAACTCAACGGCTCTTTCTACACATGCCACTTTCTTCCAAAAGTGGCATGCTAATAAACAGCCCAAAATATGCTAATGAGGCATGGATGCAAATTCCTGGTGCCGTATTAGCATAAGGTCACATAATTTGGAGTCCGGAAGACATTCTTCTGGACTCCAAAACAACATGTAGAAGCACGGTCCCTGTGGGGTCTTCCGGAAGGAGGACTTCCTTCCAGAAACACTCCAAGGGGCCACATTTCTACACGTTATTTTGGAGTCCAGAAGAACGACTTCTGGACTCCAAATCACGTGACCTTATGCTAATGACACACCAGGAATTTGAATCTGCACCTCATTAGCATATTTCGGGCTGTTTATTAGCCTGCCACTTTTGGAGAAAGTGGCATGTGTAGAAACAGCCAACAGGTGTAGCTCAGAACAAGAATACATCACCTCACTTTTTTGCTGACAAAGTGAAAATATTTTTATGTCTGACTACAGTGACTTCCCCCACCACATATGCTTTTTTGTTTTGCTAAAACCTCTTATTTTCTGTTGCATTTGTGAAAACAGACAAGTTGCTTACATTTTGTAATTAATATTTTTCACAAGGGCTGTTTCTACACATGACACTTTCCTTCAAAAACGGCATGTTAATGAACAGCCTGAAATATGCTAATGAGGTGTGGGTGCAAATTCCCAGTTCCTTATTAGAATAAGGTCATGTGATTTGGAGTCAGCAAGGAAGTCCTCCTTCGGGAGGCCCCTTTGCCCCCCAGATTTTCAGGGGCCACGCTTCTACATGTTGTTTTGGAGTCCAGAAGAGCATTGGAGGAAAGTGGCTTGTGTAGAACCAGCCAAGAACAATAGCTACTATGAAAGTCACATTCCCCCATGTGGCAAATGTACTACTAAGAAATTATATGTAGATATATGCACAGAATTCTTTGAGGTATATTTATTTCCATTATGGAAAAGTGCTATAGAATCAAATACCTTTACTAAAAACATCTTTAGGATTATAAACTTTAAACATATAGATTTTAACAAAATTATATTATTTTTGATTCAGCCTATAGAATTGAGAAGAGTATCCCTGCTATAGATATAATTTATTTTTAAATTAGTATACTTAAAATAATCCCTATTACATTTGTATATAACTCTTGTTGGTTTGCTCTCTCGATATTTTCACAAGTGTTTATTCCTTCTTTCTGAAATAGGAATATCAACTGGCATAAAGGCATGATGCATAAGTAAACAAAATAGACTTACTGCTTCCCCCGGTCCTCACCAAAACCCTAGTACTGCAGGTGTTATGCATCCTCACCTTATGTGGGAATCAATGGGAGGTGACTGAAGTGCTAAATACAAGGCATTAGGTCATTCATGACAGGATCTGGTCCATATGTCTTTCATAAAATGCTAAGCTGGTATCTGAGCTGTGTCATTTAGAAATGCCTGAAGTGATGTGAAGGGAAAGCTTTTCACTGAGCTATTTGCTGGTCACTGGGACAGAAATGACAAAGGATTCTGTCCATTAGTTTTTCAATACAGTGTTCAATAGTAGTAGGAAATTGATGGTGTAACTGTGGCATCACATTGGGGAAACTTATGATGCGGACAATAGCACTTCCAATAAAAGGGCTTTTGATTTTCTGTGTGTCAAACTGTTTTAATATTAGGGCATTTCTAGGTCAATGAAGGGTTAACGTAGCACCATAAATCATATCTAAACAAGAGCCCTAAGCTGTCTATGTCCAAGTAGTATTCTGCTAAGGTCAAAAAAGCACTAAAAGAAAAATACAAAGGTAAGTTGCTAAAGCAATGCAGAAACCACATATATTCCACTGCCCCCAAACTGACATTGACATAGCATACTAAGGAGGGTGAATAATAGGTGAATTAGAAATTAATGATTCTTTTGCTATGTAAATGGCAATTAAAGGACATGCCATGCTGCAGGCTCAGTCCTGAAAATCTCTTCTCTGTTTGTTTGGATTGAAATTCATAGCTATGTAATTGTATCAATGAGACCTGGCATATCTTTACTGACGTCTAGAAACCTAGCCACAATATGCACTTGGGTATTTTTGAATTTATACAAATATGAATTAGGGAACAGAATTTCAGAAAAATATGTTAAGTGGTTAATCTTCTGGCATGAATAAATAATGACTGCACAAACAAACCACAAAGTAACACATTATACCTTCAACATAACACAGCAGTAAAACTCAATAATTTACATTGATTATAATCCTACACATCACAGTGTTACTCTAACAAAGCAACACAGTTGCTGTTATTAGTACTTTTCTCTCTCCCTGAAAGGTGCTGGAAGAACTGTTTTCTTTTCATGGTGTCAAACTGCTATATTTTTAACACAAAAAATCCTTTCACCTCCATTACATGCAAGTGCAATTTTAAAAAAAACAACAAATTCAATAAGATTTAATGAAGAAGAGAAGGTATGCAGCGCAAGAACACATTTACCATTTGGTTGTGTTTGTAGAGTGGTGATGTATGTCTTATCATCTAGAGAAAGAAGAGCTTTCTGGGGCAACAAGTCTGTTAGAGACATTTGTCAAATAAGAAATGATCACACCCCACTGTTGTATAAATGATCTACAATTCATATTAAAAACGCCAGTGCTGATACAAGAAGTACTGTACTAAGAAACTAAGAAAAGAATGCTTCAAAACAGAGTAAACTTAGATGCATTTGTCATTTAAAATCTGCAAATTCCTGCAATATTCTGTGCTAGCATGTGAAACAAATGGGCTTCTGGGAAGGAATGCTGCATTGACAAACTCACCAAAGAGCAATTTTCTGTCATTTAATGAATGATGGAGAGAAGCCTTGATAAAGTGCCCGGTCATTAGAAGTTTGTTTCTGCATGTGTGTCTAGGTGTGAGTTTGAAAGAATGTGTGTGCATTGATGAAAGGGTAATCTCACTAGTTCAATCTCCTTAGACAAATCGGATTTGCTAAAAGCACTCTTTATTTTACTGCAAATTCATTAGACATACTCACAAACACAGTGAACAAAAATATCTGTATGCTGATATTTCTTGTGCCTACTCCTTAATGGACTAGACATTCTTCCTAACATTGTACCGTATAAATTAAGTATTAATAACACATATATGCACAGAAGGAAAAAATAGAGCATATGATCTCATACTATATACAAAATGCAGTGTATATTATTATGTCAATGCTTAAGGACCAACTAGGATTAGGGACCCAGAGTACTTGGCACCTCAGTAACTGAGTAACAGACAATTCCTGTCCTGAAGAACTTACAATCTAAAAAGGAAAGGTAGGCACAGAAAGGGCTTCTCTACACTACCACCTTCTTTCAAAGGAAGGATGGTAATTAGGGTGTTGGGAGTTTACTAATGAAGTGCTACCATGCACAGGCAGCACTTCATTAAGTGAATTCCAACCCCCCGTCCCGCGTGGCAACTCTGAAGATTTGAACTTCGAAGTACCAGCACGTGTCTAGCTGCGGCGCAGTACTTTGAAGTGCCAGGGCAACTTCGAAGTCCCCTTACTCCTCAGAATTTTGACAATGACAAAATTTTGAGGAGTAAGGGGACTTTGAAGTTCCCCCAGCACTTCAAAGTACCGGCAGGTGTGCCACGACTAGACACGTGCCAGTACTTCAAAGTTTAAAACTTCAGAGATGCCGCAGGGGGGGAATTTGCTTAATGAAGTGCTGCCTATGCACAGCAGCACTTCATTAGTAAACTCTCCACACCCTAATTACCATCCTTCATTCGAAGGAAGGTGGCAGTGTAGACACAGCCTAAGGCAAATGTGTGCAACATAGGCATAGAGTGAACAGAGTGATGGTTCGTAATTGTTATGTGAGTTCCCAGAGATTTTTTTTTTGGAGTTTGACGTTTTGTTTTGTGAAAGGGGAAACAGAAGAGGTTGTATCATGTAGAGGTCAGCTAAATATATAGGGTTCATATAATATAGTGTATCCAAATGCACATTTACAGAGGCTATGTCTACACTACAGAGATCTGTCAACAGAAGTTACTGGTGGAAGATATCTTCCAACAAAACTTCTGTCAAGAGATCCCAGCCACACAAGAAAACAGATCGCTCTGTTGACCCACTCTCTCAACAGCATAGCCAACCAGAAGCACAGTGACATAGAAGCCCTGCCTATTGACAGAGGGCCTCCTGGAGCATCCACCTAGCTTTTTTGTGGACAGATTCTGTTGAAAAAGGCATTCTGCCTTATGCGAGAGAGGCAGAAGGCTGTTGACAAAAGTGTCAAGTTCTGTCGGTAGTATGTTGACAGAATACATTTTTACTGTGGATGTTCCACGGGTTTCATTGACAAAATGTTAGTTTTGTTGACAAAACCCTTTAGTGTAGATGTACCTTCCTGCAAGGATATATGCACGTGAGCAGTCTGCTTGAAGTCAGTGAAACTATTCAGGTGAATAAAGTTAAGCACATAGTAAGCCTTAGCTGCACCTGGACTTTGATCACTAAGCAAAGATAATGCAAAAGTTCACTCCTAGACATATGTTCATCCACTGTTACCCTTAAGTGGGAGAAATGTTCCCCAACTTCTTAAAAGAAATGTGCTAATTTCATTATGTAAACCAAGGAGAGATATTAACATCAAATGTATTTACATAAAAGACTTCAGCTGTAGGTACCATATAGTTCTGTTTTATCTGAGTGAAAATTATCTTTATGTTAGATCATCAGCTCAAGAGAACTGCCATAGCTCCATGGACTTTAACAGGATATTAAAACTTCTCCAATCCAAGCATCTTTTCCAGTAGATCATCATAGATTCCAATGCCAGAAGAGACCACTATGATCATCTAATTTGTAGCTTGTATAATTAATGATGATTTTATGTTGGTTTTTTTTTAAAATATCTAATACAAACATTAAATCAAGAAGAAGGTAAAACTTGAACAAGACTGGAGTCTAAATCAAGTTATTCATTTCATGTAGGTCACTGAAACAAAAGATATTACCCATTCATCTAGCCCACCTTTGCAGCTCTGGACAAATTTTTAAAAAACCCCGCTCCCATAACTACATTCATTATTAATTTGGATTCATCCCTAGGAAATATCAAACTATATCAGACTATTCTTTGGCATAAGAGCTGAGATTATTCAGTTCAGACAGCTGTTCCTGGGTTCTGTTTTGAAATCATACCAAGAAATGTGTGATAATGTAAATATGATCAAAATCCCGTATTGTCAATATTTACAATCAAACATTTTATTGTGAAAGCTGAATAAAAGACAGCTCTCACTAGTCTTATAACAACATTTGAGGAACTGACCCGGGGCACTGTGGAACACAAGATTTATTTTCTAAGACATATACAATTTTCATTGAAAAGATGTTGATAAAAAACAATCCCAATGAAAAAATGGGAGGTGGACTGGAAGAAAGAAATTGACCCTGGCTAAATCTGTCTCTACTTGGGAAAGGGGATAAATATCTTCAATTTGAATAGCACAATTTTTAAAAATAAATTATGCTAGAGTAATTTTTAACTATATCTTCCAATTGAAATCCATCACACTTTTGCTACTAGGGAGGCATCTGTTGGACTCTGGGAAAAGGAAACATACTTGTACATATGGTGATTCTGTCCAGGAATTAGATTATTTGGGGAGAAAACTATTAAGAAGCAGGATCATATGACAAAATGCAGGCTTCCCAGTGATCCCCTAACCTGTTTACTTAATGTTCCAGGAATGGATCCACACTTTACAAGGAGCGACTTTTCTATTGTTAGCAGCAAAACTTTTAATGACATGTTATTTGAAAAAAGTGACTTCTGTTGAACTGAAATATAGTAAAGTATTCACTGTCCTCTTAGTGGGGGGAAAAAAACTGTTTACACTTAGTGGCTATGGTTACACTGACTCCAACTGCTGGCAGTAGTATGCAAATAGGTGCTCTCAAAATGCAAATGGATGCTTATGTGCATATTTGCTTGCCGGTAACGGCTGCTGCCAGCAGAAAAAAAACGGTGTAAACGTGGTTCTGTCAGTGACTCTCTGCCTTTGTCGGCAGCCTCTTATGCCTGATTTTTTCCAGGCATAAGAGGCTGCTGACAAAGGTGTGGCAGGAGGGGGGAGTGATTCGTCCGCAGAACCACATTTACACTGCTTTTTTTCTGTCAGCAGCAGCAGCCTCTACCAGCAAGCAAATATGCAAATAAGCACCCATTTGAGCTTTTGAGACCGCCTATTTGCATACTGCTGCCAGTAGTTCAGGTCAGTATAAACATAGCCAGTAAATACATAAAAGAAGCACGAAAAGTGGATAGATATTCAGACATTTGGTTGCCCAGGGTAGCATACTCAGAGAAGAGCAGATGCCCAGCCAGCAAACCAGAACCTTTACTCTGAATCTCTGACTAACCTAATCTTGAACAAATAACATCGTGCACTAAAATTTTATTAGAACTTTGCCTTAATATTTTTTAAAAAATTCTTAAATGGCATAGGGCCAAGACCTGATCTCTGAAAAACCCCACTAAAAATACTCAAGTATGATGATGATTGCCTATTTACAGTTGCATTGAGACCTATCAGCTAGTCAGCTTTTAATCCATTTAATATGTTACATGTTAATTTTATGGGATTCTAGGGTTTTTTTTAACAAAATGTCATGCAGTACGAAATCAGAAACCTAAGTATATTACACTAGTGCTGTTATCTTTATCAATGCAACTTGTGTCATATAAAAATCATTAGTTTGACAGGATCTATTTTCTATAAAAATATTTTGATTGGTATCAGTTATATTACCTTCCTTTAATTCTTTATTAATTAAGTCCTGTCAGCTTATTTTCCATTATCTTGTCTGAGATCAATGTCAGAGTGACAGGTATATAATTACCAGGGTCATGATGTTTACCCTTTTTAAATATTGGGACAACATTACCTTTCAGTTTCCTGGAACTTGTTCCCAGACTTATTGAAGAAACATTAATACACCTCAGCCAGCTCTTTCAGAATTCTTGTACACAAATTATCAAAACTTGCCAATTTTAAAATGTCTAACTTTAGTACCTACTGTTAACATCCTTCTGAGATATTAGTGAAATGGGAAGATTATAATCATACAATGTGACTACATCTTCTTTCTTCCTGAAACACAGAACAGAAATATTATGGCACATTTCTGCCAGTTCCACCTTATAATAATTCAAGCATTTCAATCTATTGATGGACGAATACCATTGTTAGGATTCTTTAAGTTCCTAATACACTTAAATTCTTCTTTCTTTTCCTTAACTTTGTGAGGTGTCTATAGATTTTTTCCTTGTAGAAAAGATTGCTAAGGGAAGTACAGGGACACAGTTTTAACTTCTGATTATTATTCAGTTGCTACCAACTTCCCCTTTCCCCCACTGTTGTTTGCAGCTGGGCCATCAGCCTTGCCAAGCCCCTGGGCAGGGTGTGGGGAAGGACCTGCTCTGCACCCCGGAAGAGGTGGAGGCTTGGGCAGAGGGAATGGGATTGCAGGCAGACAGCCCTCAGCCCCACTTAGAGCAGGGGTTGGCAACCAAAACAGCAAGAAGAGCCTTTTTTTTTTTTCAAATCGGTATAAATGTCAATAATTTAAGAACTGCAATGCATGTGAGTAAGAGACATTCCTTAATAAATAACATCAAACCATACTTTTAGTAACCCCTATTTTAAGAACAGTGCACACACAATGATTTGTGATGTGATACATGTTTACTGGGGGAAGTTCACAAACTTTTACGTATTCTATTTCTTCACACTTTACATGTGTGTGTTTGTACCACTATCTTCCATTCTTTCACTCCTGAACCATCTCTCTCTCTCTGGAATATGCTAGATTCTGAACAATTTCATATTTATTTTTGAAATCACTGTACAGCTGCTCTGATGCTTTGATAAAACACTCTTTTACATATCCACTGTCTGTGAACAGCTTTCCTCATTTCACGATCTCTTGAGTTGCCACAAAACTAGCCATAGTTATGCTATTTGGTGAATTCACCCATTTAGTGAATGTGTTGTTACTTTGTTCTGCTTTGTGTAGCAGCTCCTTCATCGTGTTTCTTCTGGCATCTCCAGCTGGATATCATTTGGTAAAAGCGGTGTGTTTTACAAGAACACGTCTCCAAGTTGGTTTTTTGTTATTTGCGAATTTCTCCTTCCAAACTTGCTCTAAATACAAAGGATTGGGTCCATTCATTTTGAATTGCCTTCATCTTTCAATTTCCTCTTTTTTGAAGACATTCCAACCCCACTTTAATTATGCCAATTTTATTTCACACTTAATGTCAGTTTTCTTTCTTAAAATGCATGTCACCCTTCACAGCAGGAATGCCTCAAGCTTCCTTTTCTTTTTCAAAATTAAGACTTTAATAGCAACATGACAAAAACACAGATACAGTATCACATCTCACAATGCACTGCACGTTTTAAAGGGAGAGTTATCCAAAGTTTTAAGATCACATATAGTTTGCTATTTAGATCTGAGTTATTCATTGTTGGGCTTCTTGATGTTCACCCCTTATGGAAAATAATCAGGAGGGGTTTTGTTACTTTGCAGTTATAGCATTGGCAGCCAAAAAGAAGCCCTAAAAGAGCCACAGGTTGCAGACCCCTGGCCTAGACTATGGCGTGTCCCCTTCCCCTCAGCCCTATGCACTGCCCAAAAAATGACACACGGTACTTCTGCCACCTCCCTAGGCAGTCCCAAGAGCTGCCTGGGGCACACCACACAGCACTCCAGCAGTGATTTAAAGGGCCCAGAGAACTGGCTGTCATTGCTGCTGCAGCACCAGCAACAGCCACTGACAGTTCCAGGTCCTTTTGTGTCACTAGGACCCGCAACTGCCCCGTTTTGTCCCACCTCCCAACCCCCTATCAGCAGGCCTGGGTGTTTGTCTTTGATTACAGAGAACACTCTTAACTCATTTTCACTGGTGATTTCGTGACCATCGGCTTTTTACATCACGCAGAATTTATTGCAGTTCCCGTAAGAGAAGAAACACCATCATGCTAATATCATTAACCATCTATATACATAAACAATGAGGTAACTTCTATGGAGACACTAACTGTTGCTCTTTTAGAAGAAAATGTGAAAAAGAAGTCCATCAATAATATCTTTTTACTGAATTCTCTGCTCTACCACTGGCTTGTTATTTGATTTTGCACTGTTTCCTTTGCCTCCGTTTCCCCATCAATCTTATGGGAATAATGCCACTAACCTCAATGCACTTTGAGATCTATGGATGAGAACCACTACCTAAGAGCACTGCTTGTTAGACAAACTTATTCTAAAAATTAATTATTAAATTATATATTTCAATTCCACACTCCTTTTTCCTCTTGTTGCTCTTCTTCCATCCTATTCCTCCACCTGAAAATTGACATTCAAGATCAAATACTCTGGGCACATTTGATTTTTAGCAAATTAAGTGCCAAAGTTCTATTATACTTCTGTGTTGAAATATCCTCACCTGAGGTGCTTGATATGTCCCTGGCCATGGGCTGTGGTGTCTGTGTGTTCATCCCCACATCGTAACCAAAAGCCTTGGGAACTAAACATTTTAACATCTATGTTGTCTAATTCATGACTTTATTCCCTATCAGGCCCATAGAAGCACTTTATAAAAATCTACTGTAAAAATTCCCCTTTGAAAAACACCATATAGAACTGTCTAGAATGAAGTAAACAAGAATGACAGTTAGAAAATGACAGTTGGTGTAAATATTTATGAGGGGCAGTTAATCTGTATAAGTTACAGTTTGAAATCCTAATAGTTAGTTGGTTAGTTTTGGATACCTACTAAATATGTAACATATAGCTTTCCTCAGTTGCTATGGCAACCAAAATGCAACATGGACTTCAAACAGGTCCTCACAGGCCCTATAAAGTTAGGAGCTTGAGGCCCTTGCTCTCACTCCTTCTGGGGACCTGGACCTGGACTGAGCTGAAATCACTAAAGAGCTGAAGGAGAAAGAAGAAAAGAAGGTGACAAGCTTCGTGTCAGTCATCGTACCCCAGCCGCCGAGGGACGTCGAAGACCCGAAGAGGACGCCTTCAGGAACTCGGACTTTGCGCCCATAGTCATCGAGGGACAAAGAAGAGCTCCTGATTGCAGCCATTTTGAAGGCTCTGGTTTTTCCTGGAGGGTTTGTTCCAGCAGGTGACGCTACCTAACGAGTGCACGCCCTGTGACAAGGACAAACCGCAGCAGCGGTCCTGCCCTTCTTCTCCTCGACCATCACCGTGGCCAGTGGGGAGAACTAAGGCCATTCTGAAATCACTACAAATTTGCTTGCTTATTTGCAAATTTGCTACAGGAGGTTTTTGTATCCCAAGTTGGTTCTTTTCCTCCTGGTTCTTTTCTTTAATCCTCTTTCCTGTCAGGCCCAGCATGGCACTGTAAAAACGCGCCTGTGCAGCCATACTTTCCTAGCTCCTGAAAGAAGCGATTGCAGGCCCAGCGCCTGGAAACAGAGCTAAGGAAGGAGAGGTAACAATCAAATGTACTTGTAATGATCTGGTTAATGTGTGTATTTTACACATGTTGTTGTATCTTTGCTTGCTGCTGGATGTGCTAACCAATAGCAGCAACACATTATAGGTGGTAGGCTGGGACTGCCCCAGTTCTGCTAATACAATCCAAACTGTGTAACCCTTTGTTTCTACTAGCCCATGTAAAGCACAGGGGGCACTGTTTATAGCTAGCCTGAGATATCGTCAACCCTCAGAGTATTCTAAAAGCTTAATTTACTTTGCCAATAAGAGGCAAGGATTAATTTGACTGGCCCATAATAGGGACAGATATGGTATTTGGAAACTACCGTGAAAGGTGTTTCTTACCTTGGACTAGCTGTTTAACTGGCAGTCCAATC
The DNA here is from genome assembly GCF_033958435.1 of Carettochelys insculpta. NCBI lineage: Eukaryota > Metazoa > Chordata > Testudines > Carettochelyidae > Carettochelys > Carettochelys insculpta. The sequence goes on along the minus strand of NC_134138.1, from coordinate 111,978,472 downwards.
TAGGGAGTCATCGTAAGAGGTGACCCCAAACCTCAGGAATCGTCATAAGAGGCGATCCTTAAGGGAGTCATCATACGAGGCGACCCCAAACCTCGGGAACTGTCATAGGAGGAGGTCCCATTCCATCTGCTCCCCCCTGTTCGAGAGGGAGGCTGAGTGCCTGGATCATCGTAAGAGGTGATTCCAGAATTAGGGTTCAGAGCCTCGTGGCTCTCCCCCCTGCCTGTGAGGGAATAACTCCCTGCAGCAGGTTGTTTCTTATTCTTTGCTGTTAACTGGCACCTCTATAAAGGAGGATTGTGTAATATTATGCTTTAACTACTTTCCCCTTACAGCACTCAGCGAAGACGTCATGGGATTCCTGGGATTCACTGTAAGTAGCGGGACATTTTGAGGGTGCTGCTCATTGCAGCTTTACATAATTCAAGGGCTGGTGTAATAAATAGACAAACTCTGTGCTAAAAAAACTAGTAGAGGAAAGGGAAAACCTATAATCTGTCAATTTAGGTTTATCCTCGTGTGTAATTCCTCTCCCCTTAATAAATTCCTCTTGTGGTTGCACCTTTAAAGGGACTCATTCGTTCTTTCAGGACAGACAGTGTTCAGCACCATGTTTCTGCGGATCCTACCACAACCCTGTAAACCCCATTGTGAGTGACCACCGTGTACACCGTGCTGGGTTGCGGGGTAAAATACACTGAGATACTCTACCAGCATCTCTAAGGGTGTGGTTAGGTGTACTGGGGGCAAAAAATCAAGAAAAATTTAAATTTGGTGTCATGCCTCAGTTTCCCCAAGTGCACACACATTGCTTAACAGCATTGCCCTCTGCGATATTCTGGATTTCTGCTACTATGAAATGTTGACTACTTAGATCATACAAAAATAGACATTTTAATACTGAGCATGTTTGTTTGCACACTACTTATTATCATAATTATGAGGTACTATTCCAAGTAACCTTAGCGAAAAACCTGTACCACAGCACTGGAATGAGTACTTAGCTAATATACTGCTACGTGATCTGATACTTTCTTAGGAATTATATTGCTACATGATATCTTAAAAAATAAATGAATTAAAGGATCAATCCTGTAGACATATAACAAGCACCCTTTTTTCAGACTTGAGTAGGAATTTTGGGCGCTCAGTTTGAAACATCTTAAAAGGGGCACAATTTTGAAGAAGTACTAACCTCCAAACCTTTATGGGAAGAGTGGGGAACCCAGCTCAGAGCTCACTCTCATGGCATCCAGCCCATGGTGGATTGGAGGGTTTTGGAGCCCCAGGCCTTGTTGGCTGGAGCAGGCAAGCTGTGGACCAGATCCAGACTGCAGGCTGGGGAGCCACAATCAGTTTGGGCTCTGCTGCCAGTCACTAGTGCTCCCCCAGACAGGGGAAAGAGTGGGAGGTGCAGCAGTGGCCTTGGCAGCCTTCCTGGAAGCTTCCTATCACTGCTCTGATTGGCTGGAATTCCTGCCAATCAGAGCAGTGGAGGGCAGTGCCTGGTGGCAGGGGTAAGCTGCATGACCATCGTCCAGACGCCATGCCTCCAAACAGCTCCTGTGCCCCCTCCCATATAGACCCCCACTTCACTTTCTCCCTGAACCATCATTTATATCCTGACTCCACACCTGCACCCGGCTCCTGCCCCCTCCCTCCCAGATCTCTCACCCACACCCTCTCCCTCCCGCACCCTGCACCCCAAACTATCCACCCCCTCCCACTCTGACTTCCCACCCACACCCTGCTCCTGCCACCTCCCACCCCCACCCCAACCTCTTCCTTTGACAATACACCCCAAACCCTCCTGCACCTTTCCTCTCACCCAGACCCAAACCCTCAACCCACTCCTGTATCCCTCCTGCCCAATCTCCCACCCCTCTCCTACACTCTCCTCCCACCCAGATCCCCCACCCACAGTCTGCTCCTGCACCCCACTCCAGCACAGAGTACCATCCCCTGCCCACAATATTTCAGTATCTTCTAGTTAGAAAGTGCCCTGGCATTACATGCAGATAAATCAAAAGGTGACAATAATGTTGGAATTTAATTTTTTTCAAACCTCCACAAAGCGGATATGGTTCATGGTGCGAAGGGAATTTGTGTCAGTTTCTCGACACTATAAATCTATGATCCAATTTGCAATCTTGGTCACGTTTGTCAAAATATTCTGATAACTGATAACTGGTTACAACTGCTGTATGATGAATCCATGGGATTGTGTACTGGGCTGAACACGACATCAGTCAACAGAATTAATTGATGGGGTTTGCTTTTCTAGAATTATTTACACATATGCATTTCATTTCTTTAAAAAAAACAGGGATGTGGATTTAGTAAAGACTGCTACAAAGAGGAGGAAGGACTTGGATACATGTTGAATTAGAAAGACAAAACACAAGTTGTTGTGATGGATTGTCTATGTTGTCTGTTTTAGTTTGGGATTGGATTATTGCCTTAACAATATCCATCTTCAGGATATGGCTGCCAAAATATAGCAGTGCTATAGAATAGCTGGAGCGTGGGGCAGAGACTGGATCCTTTGGCCAGCCACGCTGTGTTGAGAACAGGAAAGAGGTGGAGCAAAGGTATCTCTATCCTATTTTAACAGGTCTCCAAACCCGGGCCTGCCCACATACTGCACTTGCTCATAGCATAGCTTAGAGCTACAGAATGCAATCCATCCCTTAGGGGGCCATACTGTGAGCTAGGGATTGTTTTAATGACAACTCTTTTTCCCAGGAACACTGAGCAGCAGGGACTCGGAAGGCAGCTTTATATCTTCCCTTTTTACTCAGAATCTTCAGGCAGGTGGTGAGGCTAATATTAACAGCAACTTTGCACAGCCATTGGGTACAAAGCACCAACTGTAGGAGGACCCAGCCTTAGAGTTTTAGATGGGGGTGGGGGGGGCGAAAACCCTTCTGCGTTAAACTGGCATAACCACACTGCCCAAAATGGGGGTGAACAAGTGTAAATAAGAGAATCAGTTGGCCCATTTTCTGCTTATGTGATTGTTTTCTAAATTTACTCATCAAAGACTCCGATATGTCCTGCAGGAAGGAATTTTTCTAAGTAAATTAGATCTGTATATTTTACGTTTGCTCTTCTGATTAGCATTCCAAAATATCAGTATTTTATACACATTTACAGTAGTTAGATGTTTCTACATTTTGAACTGATAAATCAGGTTTCTACAACTCAGAGTTTTATTGCAAATTTACAACGTATTGTTTCTCTGCTTGTATAAATACCATATTGTGTAGAATAAAGTGTATTATTGGATTTTTAATATTCTTTTGAAAAGACCAAGCTATGTTAAGCAGCCTTTAGCAAGCTGTCACAGATGAGACCAATAAGCACATCCTGACTTAACACACATCAAGGGTTGCCAAGGATACACTGTCAAGGGACTAGGGTCAGGAGTCAAACTGACCAATATTGAGTAAATTACATTGGTTCGAATGATTCCCCTGGAGCTAGTAATGATATGGCATGCACATAGTTTTGGTGTGCAGACTGATAAATACTGCATTTGAAGGCTGAACAAGGAAAAAAGCATGGAAAATGATATTTATCTACCTATATCTATATCTATATCTATATCTATGATATTTCTGTATCTAGATAGAGATAGAGATATAGAAATATCATGTACCCACCTTGCACAACCTTGTACAGTAAAGTACTGTGGAAAAACTTATGAAAATTTGCAGATATCACAATTTTTTTTCAGAAAAACTAAAACATACAACTTTTAATACAGCTGACCTAAAAACAATCAGAATGGACAGCCCTGGCAAAAATAGATCCCAAATCTCTTCTCACACTGTACACCTTTTTCTGAGTTCTCTATTTGCACAAAAAGACATGACAAAATTATTTATAAACTGCACTGTAATTGGACATGGTACTTTACAACACAGAGGCAGTGTATAGACTAGCACCGAACTTTGAAGGGGGCATGGAAATTAGGTCGTTGGGAGGTTACTAATGAAGCGCTGAGGTGCATATGAAGTACTTCATTAGGCTAAATCTCCCCTGTGGCAACTTCGAAGTGTGAAACTTCCAAGTGCCGGCTTGCCTGTAGCTGTGGGTCAGCACTTCGAAGTTGCCGCGGGGGAGATTTAGCCTAATGAAGTGCCGCATATGCACCACAGCACTGCATTAGTAATCTCCCAACACCCTAATTTCCATGCCCCCTTCGAAGTTCGGGGCTAGTCTAGACACAGCCAGGCTACGTCTACACGTGCACCCAACTTCGAAATAGCTTATTTCGATGTTGCGACATCGAAATAGGCTATTTCGATGAATAACGTCTACATGTCCTCCAGGGCTGGCAACGTCGATGTTCAACTTCGACGTTGCTCAGCCCAACATCGAAATAGGCACAACGAGGGAACGTCTACACGGCAAAGTAGCACACATCGAAATAAGGGAGCCAGGCACAGCTGCAGACAGGGTCACGGGGCGGACTCAACAGCAAGCCGCTCCCTTAAAGGGCCCCTCCCAGACACACTTTCATTAAACAGTGCAAGATACACAGAGCCAACAACTAGTTGCAGACCCTGTATATGCAGCACGGACCCCCAGCTGCAGCAGCAGCAGCCAGAAGCCCTGGGCTAAGGGCTGCTGCCCACGGTGACCACAGAGCCCCGCAAGGGCTGGAGAGAGAGTATCTCTCAACCCCCCAGCTGATGGCCGCCATGGAGGACCCCGCTATTTCGATGTTGCGGGACGCGGATCGTCTACACGTCCCTACTTCGATGTTGAACGTCGAAGTAGGGCGCTATTCCCATCCGCTCATGGGGTTAGCGACTTCGACGTCTCGCCGCCTAACGTCGATTTCAACTTCGAAATAGCGCCCAACACGTGTAGACGTGACGGGCGCTATTTCGAAGTTACTGCCGCTACTTCGAAGTAGCGTGCACGTGTAGACGCAGCCCCAGAGTGACATACATTCCTTCCACCCAAAGAACTTCTACTCTAAGCGTATGTCTACACAGTAGCCTTAATTCAAAAAAACTATTTTAGGAGGGAAAAAAATCATTTTGTTAGTCTTTAAAGTGCTACATTTCTGCAGCTTTGTTTTGTTCACATACAGACAAACGCTGCTACCTCTCTGTTACTATTTTAGGAGAACTATTCTAGAAGAGCTTATTTCAAAATAACGCTGCGACACACAAAAAGCATTTTGAAATGGCACTTAGCTATTTTGAAGTATGGCATCCACCCACCTAGAGCCATTGGACATGCTACAGTGTATTTCAAAATAGGGGCTATGCAAACAGGGAATAGCACCTATTCTGAAATAGATGTTATTCCTTGTGAAATGAGGTTTACCCATTTTGAAGTAAGGTGGTTGGTATTTTGAAATAGTGGTTGTGTTGTGTAGCCGTACCCTGAGAATGTCACTGTTCTGATCACAATATTGCTTCTGGAAGGTCCAAGTCTGGTGTGGAACAAAAATTAAATTAAATTAAAAAATATTATTTCTGGTGCTTCCCATAAAGTTTGGATTACAGAGTTTGTCTCTAATCTCTGAACTACTGCAAGAAATTCTACTCAAAGCGCTGTATGTGGCAATCAGGAGTGTGTGACAAGCAAACCACCTTGCTTGAACTAATAGTGAGACAGCAGTGAGATGGGGAGAAATTCATCACCTGAACTAGGGCATAAGTAAAGCTGAGAATCTGAGGTCTCTCAACAAATAAAAGAATCTCACTGTAGACTAAGACTCAAGTACAGTTTCTGACACAAGAGAATTGGAGTGCAAATTTATATTTACAGTGAAAATGTGCCTGTAGTGTATGACTTGCACCACAGTGTCAAATCATAATTCCATGCATTTTATCATACTTTCCTTTTGAACTCTCCTCTTAATTTCTAAGTATTAGCATCTTTGATTTTGTTCTTTGCTTCTCCAAAATCCTTCTCTGCTATTTTCCTTCCACAATATACTGTTACTCTCCCTTTTCTCAGTACCTATTTTCCCTTTGTCTACTATTTGGTTAGTTTTTTAAAAATGTTGTTATTTTTAACTCTGGTTTTGGTTTGTCTTATATCCGTCCTTCAAGGTATTTTTTGATCTGCTGTTCATCCTCACTCCTTCGGTTTCTTTCTCACCTTCTGAGGAAGACTGCATAAAAAAAAATTCCTCCCTATGTACCTTCAACACTTGCTCCTGGGAATCCTAGAATATGGTTTATACAAGGGAGGGGAATCAGCAATTAAATGAGCAGATGGGTGGTGAGACGGGAGGAACAATTGGATAGAGTCTCAGTGAATGCCATTCCAAAGCTGGGATCTTTGCATCAGTTCTCTGAATGAGAGCACTGTTGTGTTGGTTCCATCACAGATACCTTTCTGGTTTTGTTCATCTTCTGTATGATAATTTTTGCTGCTTATAGTCACACAATGCTGGCAAGTCATACTCTGCTACATTGCATTTTGGGACCAAGTGTGGTCTGAATAGATTTCTTACCTTCCATCCTTCCCCACAAGCACCTCTGGCCAGAAAGTACATATTTTTTTCCTCAGGAATATAAGTGATCCCAAAGTACCTGCCTCCCTTCCCTTCACTGTTTGCATGCTATATTATGATGACTACACATTACTGAATAATGTTCAGGGGATCCTGAACTCCATAGAGCACTTTGAGCATGTTTATTGTTTTTACCTACATATGTGGGTTATGTGCTTCAGCTATCACGTCTCTGTTAGGTACAAACTTTAAATGGTAATGCTCACAAAGCTGGAGCTCAAAAAAAGGTTAGTCTTAGACTATTGGTTCTGGGACCTTGGGCAACGGGACTGTAAGGTCCAATTTCCATCTTCATCACACAAACATGCAAAATAGTCATTCATCTGTAAGAGTTATGAACTTCAATTTGCTCATATTATTGTGACTTTCTTCATGTGTGTGTCTTCTTTTGTGCTTTAGAATGGAGGAAATTAAAGGAAAAGAAGCCAAAAATATGTGTCAAAATATAAAACCATGAAATTCCTCAAGGTTTTCCTGGAAAACTATGCAACATTTTTCCCTGTGTGCCAAAGTCCTCAGGAACTCGCCTCAGGAGTTGTTAGGAGGAACCTGTTGTCTTCCAGGGCAGGGGCTGTGGTCATGCCCGCTACCATCTTGCCAGGTGACAATGAAGATTGTGTTCCCCATTAGGGGCAATTGCTTTCCTGCAGTTCACTCTCAAGATTGGCAGTGCCAATGCTGGTATCAATGCCAGAGTTATTGTATCAGTTTCTGATGGCACGCTGACCAAGGACAAAGATGCCTGTGCCATTAGTACCGTAGGAGGACTGAAGAAGGCTGAAGCTACTGATGTTGCCATGGAATGTGACTGGTGAGCCTGGCTCTGGCGGTAGGTCAAAGGTGTCCAAAACAGCCACTTCATTACACATGATAACAGCTGTCCTGCCTTGAAAAACATTGCCTATTTCTGCTGGATGGGTAGGAGTTGGACTCTGACTTCGAGGCCTCCAATGCAGACCATGGAGGAAACATACTCCGCCCACCAAAGGGTCCTGACTAGAGCTTCATGAATGCCAAGGCTTAGAGGAGTCTGATGCAGCCCTGTGACTTAATACCAGAGCACATGTCATCATGGCTGGCTTGCCACAGGACAGCGGGCAAGGAGGCCATTTGTTTTAGTGACCTATTGCATCTCAGTTCGGACAATTTAGATAATTCTTAGAATGGTTCTGTGACATGCATGAGCTCCTGCTTGGCCTAGAATGCCTCCAGCATTGAAGGAAGTTGCAGCTTACCACTCTGAACTGGTGATGAAGGAGGTTGGGATGCAGCCACTGGGTACCAGTGGGAGTTGATGTGAGGTCCTGCAGTGGCAGGCCTGCACTGGTGTGGCTCTGCTCAGGTCTCACACTCATTGACTCCCTGAACCTGGAAGTGGGAGACTGACACCTGGCCTACCTCTTCATTTTCCCAAGGCACTTGGGATTGAGACTGGTGACTGTGTGTTGCCTGGGCATCTTGCACCGCATCTGCATGGTGCTGGGACATCTTGTCCTTAACTGGTGCTAAGCCAGCCAATGGCACTGAAGCATTCTGTACCAAAGATGAGATGCTCGGTGCTTGATCCAAAGACCCATGCACTGACTGTGTTGGAAGAGCCACTTCCACCAGAATGATCTTCAGATATTGAGCTCTATTATTTAGGGTGCGTCTACACTAGCCAGCTACTTTGAAGTAGCTGGCACAACTTTGAAATAGCATGCATCGCGTCTGCACGTGCCATGCACTATTTTGATATTGCAATCGACGTTAGGTGGTGAGACGATGAAATTGCTATTCCAATCTGAAGATGGGAATAGCGCCCTACTTCAACGTTCAACGTTGAAGTAGGGCATGTGTAGACAATCTGTGTCCCGCTACTTCAAAATAGTGGGGTCCTCCATGGCGGCAATCATCTGAGGGGTTGAGATGTGCTGTCCAGCCCCTGTGGGGCTCTATGATCACTGCGTGCAGCAGCCCTTAAAGCACCATGGACCAAGATTTCCTGTGGCAGGAAGCTGAGAGTGTGCAGGCACGTGGCAGTCCTGCATGCCCTCCACAGACGCCGACCCCTCCAACCAGCATCAAGCCAGCCCCCAGAGAGCCCCCAGGGCTCCCCCCTGAGGGGACCCAGGCACCCATGGCAACCAAATAGGGGGCCAAAAAGCAGAGGGGCCCCTCCTGGTCAGAGGCTGAGCTCTGAGACCTGGGGATCTGGGGTAAGGAGGAGGTGCTACACATGATGGGGAGCAAGCTGCAGAATGCAGAAGCGTTCGTCCAACTGGCCGAGGGCCTGGCTGCCTGGGGTCACCCTACCCACACTCCAGATCATGTCCAGAGCAAGGTGAAGAAGTTGCAGCAGGGACTTGGCCAGCTGGTCTGGGGTCATCCCTGCTGCTTGCCCCTATTACAGGGAGCTCAGGGCCATCCTGGGTCCCCGGGACACCTCCTCCCCTTAGGCCACATTGGACACCGCAGCTGAGGAGTCCCAGCAGGCCTGGGAGCCAGAGTCTGGCCCAGAGGCCAGCCCTACACCCCAGGGTCCACCCAAGGAGCTACCCCTTGGGACAGCGGAGGAGGGGTCCAACAGCAAGAAGCGGGGTGGGTCCTCATAGACCTCCCCTCCTGGAGCACCAGCTGGGCATCTGTCCACTGGGGTTCCCCCAACCATGGCAGTGGATGGTCAGGTACGTACCCCACAGGGCACACATGCCTGGGCCATGGGACGGGGACATCACACATGATTGGGAGCCCCACACACACTCAGCGGACTCAGCCACAGCATGGTCCAAGACGGCGGCATGGCCATCAGTGCCCGTCAGCACCCATACCTGTGGACAGCATTGTGCCCTAACCCCGGGGACCATGCAATGGGGACACCCAACAGGAACACCACACCCACCAATGGGGACGGAGACCCAGCACCCAAGGGGGGATGGGGAGAATGAGCCACGGGCCAGGGCACAGCACTAGCAGCCTTCCCTTCCCTTTCTCCCTCTCCGCAGCTGCACCATCCAAAGCCCCAGGCAGCCAGGCACCCTCTGTGGTCCCCGAGAGCCCACTGGAGCTCAGGCACTGCCAGGGCCTTGGGACACCTCCAAGGCCAGCAGGACAGGAATGCCACTGCCGGACCCAGGGGATGGCTCCTGTGGACCCCCATCTCCTGGTGGCTCTCCAGAAACAGGAAGAGGTAGCTGAGGAGAGGATCCGCTTTGAATTGGGAGGAGTCCACCCGGCACTGGGCGGCATGGCAGGAATTCATGGGCATCTTCCGGGACATAGCTGGGTCGATCCAGAAGGCTGTTGCCCGGCTCCGCCCCCCGCTGTCCGCTTGCCGCCCCATCTGCCTTGCCTCTGCTGCCACACCTGCCACCTGCCTCGCCACCTGCTGCCCCACCTGCTGCACCACCTGCCTCGCTGCCTGCTGCCCCACCTCCTATGCCACCTGTTGTGCCACCTGCCAGCCCCGCCAGACTGGAGCCCACTGGGGCTGAAGACTGGCCAGTGGAAGCATTCTGGCCATACCTGCCAGTCCTTCCAGCCCACAGCCAGCTGCGCCAGGCACCATGGAAGAGTGGGGGGGGCGTGATCCATACCCGCTGGGGGTCACACCCCTCTACACCCACCCCATATTGATGGGCCGATGGCCGAGCCATCTGCTGGTCCCCCATTTGTATATAGTTGTCCCCCTTCTATATAGTTGTCCTCCTTTTATATTGGTTCCCATTTTTGTTGTGCACATAAAACAATTTACCAGTTTTCAATATCCACAGTTTTATTTTCCAAAGAACCTGAGATGTGTTCCTGTTGGGGTGATGGTGTGCGGGTGATGGGGGGGCGGTGTGCGGACAGTGCGGGTGGTGCTTGGGCAGTGGGATCAGTGTGTGGGGGCCCTCTGGGGAAGGCCAGGGAGGTGCTCAGGGGTCTCCCTGACCAAAATGGGCCTGCAGGGCCTCATGGACCCATAACCCCTCATGGTGGGCCTGGTGACTGGACACAGTGGTCGGCTGGGGGAAGTCTATCCCAGCATCGACTACCCACCCCTAGACGAAGGCCCCCCCTTTGCTCTCAGCAATGTTGTGGAGCATGCAGCATGTGCCCACAACCTGGGGGATGTTCTGAAGGCCAACATCCAGGTGGGCAAGGAGGCACCACCAGCGGCTCTTCAGGCAGCCAAAGGTCCTCTCCACCACCTGGCGGGCATAGTTCAGTCGGGTGTTGTAGCGCTCCTGGCTGGTGGTTAGGTGGCCGGGTGCATGAACCAGGGCTGGAGAGGGTAGGCCGCATCCAGCACGAGGCAGAGGGGCATGGTGGTGTCCCCCAGACAGATCTCCCTCTGGGGGATGTAGGTCTCTGCCTCCAGCCAGTGGCACAGGCCCAAGTTCCGGAAGACATGGGCATCATGTGTACAGCTGGGCCAGCCCACGTAGACATCCTTGAAGTGGCCTCAGCTGTCCACCATGGCCTGCAGGACCACGGAGTGGTAGCCCCTCTGGTTGATGTATCTTCCCCCGCTGTGGTCTGGGGCACAAATGGGAATGTGGGTCCTGTCCAGGGCCCTGAAGCAGTTCAGGAACCCCATAGCAGCAAATCTGGTGATAGCTGTCTCCAGGTCCCTGACTCGGACGACCCTTTGGAGCATCATGGCATTGAGCGCATGGACCACCTGTGGGGAGGGAACACAAGTGCCCATGAGGGTGTGCAGGGTGCCCCAGGCCCCTCCCACCAGGTTCTCCTCTTGGGAACCTCCCCAGGCACCCCCCTCCCCAGCCCCTCCCTCCCCAACTCCACACCCAGCCCCCTCCCCAGTGACCCCCAACCCCCAGTGGGTGCATGCCCAGGCTTCCTTACCTCCATGATGACGGCCCCGACCATGGCCTTTCCCACTTCAAACTGGTGTACCACCGAGCGGTAGCTCTCTGGAGTGGCCAGCTTCCAGACAGCTATTGCAACCCTCTTCTCGACGGGGAGGGTGCACCACATCTGGGTGTCCTGATGCCTCAATGCGGGGGTGACCCACTGGCAGAGCTCCAGGAAGGTCTGCCGATGCATGCGGAAGTTCCACAGCCATATGTCATCATCCCAATCCCCCAAGACCAGCTGCTCCCACCACTTCGAGTTGGTGGGGTAGCCCAGAGTCGGCAGAGCACATGGCGGGGGAGAACAGGGGACCCCAGCGGTCAGGGGCATTCCCCATCTGTCTCCTGGGAGGGCTCCCCTGCCAGGAGCTGCTGGGTGGCCTCCTGTGCAACACCTCGCAGGGCGCTTGCTCCCTGGGTGACAACCTGGAAGGTTTCCAGGTGCTACTGCTGGGAGTCCATAGCTGCTGTGCGTTGGTCTGCAAGAGTGTGGCTAGTGCTCTGCAGACCTTGTGCTGTGCAGGCTGAGTGTGTCTTGGAGGGGACCTTTAAAGGAGCGGCTTGCTGTTGCCCCAGAAGGTCTAGTCCAGCTGACCCCGTCCATGGGCTTTCCTGGCCCCATATTTTGACAGGGAGCTCTTGCCTGTGTGAACTTCCAAGGCATTTCCTTCTGGGGTGGCTCCTTTCGATGTTCCCCATTGCTACTTCAACGTTGAACGCTGACAGCACCAACATTGGAAGATGTGTGGACAATATGCATTGAAGTAGCCTATTTTGATGTTGCTACTTCAGAATAGTCTACTTGGATGTAGTGTCCTAGTGTAGGACGTAGCCTTCAAGTCCTACATCTGAAGGCCTTCAAACTGAGCAGATATCCCTTTGCTGGCTCTCACCCAAACATTTCAAACATGATGTGTCCTCTTGGGCAGGCTCCTGGTGTCAGGGACTCAAAAGAAGAGAAAACAACCCTCCCAACAAGCCATATCTAACAACGAAACTAACTACACTTCTATTAACTAAGATGACAACTATTTACTATAAGATAAGGACAGCTAACTGCCAGTACACTTGCGAAGACAAATGTAGGGACATTTCTGGTAACCATCACTAGTGGCAAAAAGGAACTGAGAAGTGGGTGGGTCTGCAGGACTGTATATTGGATGCCATGAAGGTGCCACTCTAGGAGAACTCAAGCCAACCCTACAGATAGCAGCTAGGGGAAAAAAAACTTCTGGCTAGCATGCACATGTGCACACACACCTGATGGGAATGCACGTGAACAAACATTTGAAGAAGAAATTGCAATTATGAAGAATAATGGGGAAAATCCATCATTATCCCTAAAACAATACCTATTTTATTCCACTGAGTTTTAACAGTAAGAGAAGGCTGAAGTGTACGCATTGTTCCACTATTGAGCTAATTCTAGAGACACATTGTTTCCACTGGGTACTGTATTTCTAGAGTGCTCATTTTAATTAATTTTAAGCCAAATTAATCAATTTACCAGAAAGTTCTGAGAAAATTCAGCCTGAGCTCAGAGCCTAAGTGGTGTAATTTGGAGGATGATACATTACATTCTCCATAAATAAACTGGCTGAGTCCCTGCTTAAGTGCAAAACCCCAGTTCAATTGTAACTATGGGACAACAAGCAGTATTTCCATGATAAAGCTTAAGAAATGTTTTTAAACATTTGTGCCAAATGCCTGTTGACCCTTAACTACTGTACAGCATTGAAAATTCAACACTAAAGTTATTACCCTAGTTAATGAGGCCTTAAATTAGGATATTTTAAAAGATTCTAGTGTTTTTGTTTTTCGGTTGTACAGTAGGAAGCTGTTAAATGCATCATTGTCCTACACAACAACTGTATTTTAAAAATTCTAGTCAAGTAACTTAGCTATCTAAGCCCTGGTCTACACAAGAGGGGTTATTTGTAAATAACTGAGAGTTATTTCAAGGGGCTTGTCTACACTTTTTTGTTTGTTTGTTTTGTTTTGTTTTTTGTTTCGTTGTTGTTTTTGCAATTATTCCATTTTCAAGACTCCGTTATGAAATATGTTTCCCATTTAAGTACTTAACAACTAATCAAGTCACCCTTTAACTGCTTCTGTTAGTTAAATAGATTGAGTTCCTTGAATCTGTTGCTATAAGGAAAGTTTACTAATCCTTTCATCCATCTCCTTGTTCTTCTCTGAACCCTCTACAAATTATCAACATACTTACTGTTGACACCAGAACTGGGCAGTGTATTCCAGCAGGAACCACATCAATGCTAAATGCATTGGTAAAATAACGTCTCTACTCCTGAGAAAGATTCCACAGTTTATGGATCCTCGGATTGCATTAGCCCTTTTAGCCAGAGCATTGCCACTGGGGCTCATGTTTAGCTGATGATCCACCATGACCCCACAAATCTTCTTAAGAGTCTGTATTTTTCAGGACAGAGTCCCCCTTCATGTAGGTGTGCCCTGTGTTCTTTGTTCCTAGATGAACGCATTTACACTTAGCTGTATTAACACCAGTTTAGTTTATCAAGAAATCCAGACTTTATTAGTGACTTGTCCTCTTCATTACATACCACTTCCCCAATTTGTTTGTCAGTTGCAGCCTTTTTCAGTGATTATTTTGTTTTCTCCTAGATCATTGATAGCAATATTAACTATCATTGGACCAAGAACTGATTCCCGCAGTATCCCACTAGAAACACAGACACAACAATAATTCCCCATTTAGAATTACTTTTTGAGGTCTATCAGTTAAGCCAGTTTTTAATCCATTTAATACGTGCCACATTTTTAATTTTTTTTTTAAATCTAAATGTTGTGCATATGAAAAGTCTAAGAATTCTATATCAACACTATTATCTTTAGGAACCAAAAGTGTAATCTCCAAAGAAAATATAGCAGATTATTTTGACATGATATATTTTCCATAAATCCGTGTTGATTGGCATTATATCACTTTCCTTTAATTAAGTATTAATGGATTCCATTGCTACTCCAGATACCACCCAGAACTGAGAACACAAGAGAAATCTCCCTGATTCCCTGAGCAGGAGGGTCTGAATTCAGTGTGTTGAGGAGCAGACAGGTATGGTGGTTGGACATAGGCAGAGACAGAAAGTTTGCAGGAACTATGGGCAGGAAAGAGCAGCATGGAGGCCTCTGGGAGAGGCAGGAACTGGCAGGAGGTAGGGTTGGAATGCTATTTCATCAGCACCACATTCTCTTCCATCACTGTTTGTTGTGGCAAGCCCATTTCCCAAAACAATGCAAAAGAAGAGGACTTAACATCATGCTGCCAAGTTTCCACTCCAGAATGTGAAAAAGTAGGTCTTTATATATGAAATTTCATTATCTAATAAATAAAATGTGTAGTCTTTAAGGTGCTACAGGACTGCTTTTTCCCCTCCACACTGGGACAAGGCAAACATCTGGAACACTCATGAATGCTTGGAGTCAAGAGGAGATTCAGTTTTAGCTGAATGTTCGTATTTGGAACCCACTGGTCTCTGTACAGGTGTTTTAGCTTACTTGTTTCGGTCAGAAATGCATGGAGAGAATATAAGTGCTCAATTTGCTGCATAACAGGGATTACAAAAAGCAGGGAGGAAAACCTGCTCATTCAAAATAAGCTGCTATGAATTTCCTAGACTGTAAGGAGCTTGTTAATGAGGAACCAGGAGGACTGAGACATCACCAAATATTTTAGAGTTTCTCCTAGCTCCTTAACAGGGGCCTTACTCTAGAACTGTACACAGACTCCAGCACTATCTCTGCTGTGTTTGATGGTTTTATTGAACCAACAGTCCTTTGTTCCTGTGTCTTAGTACCTTCTTCCCCCTACACCAATAGTCAGGTCATAGGTTCACCAAGGGACAATATTATGACATAGAAAGGAAGACTGTAACTACCTTCTTCATTGCACGTGGCTGGATCTTTCAAGAGAATACATAAATCCTTTCTATATTTCAGAGGGGAAGTAGTATTTAAGGATTATAAGGTTTACAGCTCTTTTCCACTATTCAAAGTTAGCAGTTATGCTAAGGAAGGCCCGAAATCCCTCACCTGACTGTTTCAGGGGTTCTTTCTAGGCAGCAATTAAACTACGGGTAGGGTGACCATCCGTCCCATTTTCAGAAGGACAGTCCTGTATTTGGGATGCCAAGAAGGTGTCCTGACTTATTTTAAAAAAGGGACTAATTGTCCTGTACCTGCTGTGCAGGAGCAGCGGCCTGCTGAAGAGCACATAGTGTGTGTCAGTATGTGCTCTCCAACAAAGGGAGCCGGCAGGTTAGCTGGGGTAGGGGGAGCACCGCGGCTGCTCCATCCCAGACACTTCTCCGAGGTATGGAGAAGGGCAGGGAGAGTGCCCCAGCTGCTCCCTCCCTGCTGCTTCCCTGAGGAAGGGAGGCGAGTTCCCGGGCTGCTCTGTCCTGGCTGCTTCCCTGAGGCTCAGGGAAGTGGCCGGGGGGGTGGGGGGAGCGCCCCCCCATCCCCTATGCAGCCATGAGAGATATGGTCACCCTAACTATGGATGAGTGACACAAAGCTTCTATCTAGCAGGACAAAGAGGAGGGAAGTTCCAAGTAGCAATCAATTAAGTGGTAGTTTTACCACATGGACTTATCGACCTTCCTCCTTTGTCCTGTTGTTATTAAACTGATGTTAAACTTTTACTGAGGCTATATGCTACAGACCTCATATGAGTTTAATGAATAGCAGATTATACTGGAGCAGGCACTCTGCAAGCTCATCTGAATAATCCTGATAAAAGGTGAGGGAGTTATGACTGGATCATATAAAACGGGATGAAAGCAAGGAAAGGGTCAGGGGAATTGGGAAGGAGAGTTTTGTAACAGTTGGACAATTGCAATGCAGCTTATTTTGGTTTGAAGGGTGGCTGAAAACTGAGTCAAAATTTCATTTTGACTCAAATGGTTAATTCATTCTGAGGAGGGCAGGGGGATAGCTCAGTGGTTTGAGCATTGGTCTGCTAAACCCTGGGTTGAGAACTCAATCCCTGAGGCAGCCATTTGGGGCAAATAGGTTTTCTTTTCTTTAATTGAAAAAACAGGATGGAGCTTGGCCCTGCTAAGAGGGCAGGAGACTGGACTCAATGACCTCCCGAGGTCCCTTTCAGTTCTATGAGATGTGTAGCACCATATATATTTTTACATTTCAACTGCAGTATATACACACATTATGGGCCAGGCTTCCAACAGAGTACAGGTGCCATTTAGGAAAAGTAAGTGAATCAATTTTTGAAAATAGTTCATTAATCACCCATTCTTTTGAATATCTGGTCCTGCTATCACTCTGGGAGCTGCTGGGTTGTGAGCAGTTTTAACAATCTGGTCCTAATTTTGGCCACAAACATTTGAAAATCTGACCTGAAACTGTATTGTAATCTGACCCTATAAGGAAATTAATAAGTAAGTTTTGTTGCTTTAACTATACTGGTATCACTAAAGCATCAAAACATTCCAGTGTAGATACACTTATGTGAAAATAAAAGTAGGGTTGCTGACTTTCTAATGGCAGAAAACCAAACACTTTTTCTCCATCCACTGCCCTCATACTCCACCCATTCTCCCAGACCTGGCCTCCCACTCACTCCATCCCCTGTTTCTCCCTTGCTCTCCTGCCTCCATCTTCTTCATTCATTTTCACCTGGCTGGTGTAGGGGCTTACTCTGGGGATGAGAGAGTTGAGGTGTGGGAGAGGGTGAGGCCAGGAGCCAAGGGGTTCGACATGTGGCAGGAAGCTCAGAGCTGAGGCAAGGAATTGGGGCCTGGGAGGCAGTTTGGGGTGTGGACTTCAGGCAGCTCTGGTTGGTGCAATTTGCAGGGGTTCCCAGAGGTCCTGATGCCAGGTGGTCTCTTAAATAGCAGCCACACAAGTACTGCCCTTGCAATTGCCTGGGCCTATTCTGCCCAGGCAATAGATGGATGGATAATAGATGCCTCTATCTGCCATTAATCCTGCCCACATGGCTCAAAATTGTTTTCTGCTCTCTGGAATGTAGTGGGAAGGAGGTCGGGGACAATGGAGAGAGAACTTCCCTTAAGTGACACCACAACACCCGTCACTGCTGCTGTGGCTCATTGTACCCCCAGTGTAACCCAAAATTCCAGCAGCTCCAAGGAGAGTGCTCCTACAGGCCCACTTCTTGCTCCTTCACCAGTTGCAGGGACCTCCAGGCTCTTCTCCATTGTCTGCCCAGCCCCGCTGTTGTCCAGCTCTGCTTGGGCCTGTTCCTGAGGAGAGCAGCCCAACTTTAGCCCCATGCTTCCACACAGCCGATTCATCCCTGGGAGGAAGAGACTGACAAGCCCACAACCCATCACCTGCTGGTAGCACAGTCCTGAGGCAAGCCCAGCCCAGCAGCCCCTGGGGAGCAGATTTGGAGCAGGTGGAGGTAGCTTGCCCTTGCTCCCTCCCCTCCTGCTGGCTCCATGCAGTCTGGGAGGAGCCAGCTAGGGAGCAGTGGGTCAGGCAAGGAGTGGACAGAAGGTACTTCCTAAAGGCCACAGTGTCTGCTATACAGGAAACCCCCAGCAACCACTGAGTCAGCTGCTGACCAGGGTTAACCCTGCCGGCCCAAGCCAGTCACCAGGTACCTTTCTCAATCCCTCCACTGGGATCATCAGGGTGTGTACTGCCCCTGAGCTCTGCAGAGAGCTGCTGCAGGCTCTTTTCTCATCCCCAACCCCTCCCCCTTCAGACTTATAACAGCCTGGTCAGTAGCGCTGACCAGAGTTACCAGGGCCCCGTCTCAGCCAAACAGTCTCATTGAAAACTAGACGTTTCTAACCTTACTAAAAGCCCTTATATAAGCTTATTGGTGCAATGCCCTTTCATACTAATCTAACTACATTCAACATCAGTATAGCTATATAGCTCTACAGGTATAGTATTCACACTAATCACATGCCACACAAGCAGTAATGTCCAGTAAAGAGCAAGCCTAAACTTACTTCCAAATGCTATGGTGGCAATGCATCCCTTAACCAAAGCCCAAAGCCCACTAAGCTTAATCCAACTTGATCACGAGTCATGCTCGTGCTGAAGTTCTTTTAAAATCAGAGTCTGTATCAGGAAGATGGAATTTTAATCACTATTCTTCCAAATGACAGCCGTATACTAAGTGCTCAAAAAATTCCTTATACCTGCTGACTATATTAGTGAGGCTGGTTATGCACAAACACATACTGTGATTAGGTCCCTTCCTGATTTTTATCTTTAAATTTTGTCTTAAGCTTAATATTTATCATTACTCTGGGTGCTTAACACATTACAAATTGTATTTTTCTTCCAGTACATAAATCATCCCAAAAATCCATTATATTAACATTAAAATGTGTATCAAAATAAAAACCTGGGAATTTGGAGTGAGGGCCAACACACTATATTACAAATCAACCTCTACTGGTTCCACCTTTTTGTAATATCTAGAAGTTAAGGTTGAATTAAAAAATTAATAGGTGATCTTGCACAACTCTTGTAATGTAAGGTCTCAAAACCATGGAGTAAATTGAATCTGAATTTTTGGAAGCAGTGTTAGATTTCCTACTTGTTGTGAGTTTAAAGCCATTCTCTTAATATTACTTCAACACTGACATTTTTAATGATTTACATATAAAACACTTGCAAAGAGAAATAAGGTAACACAGAATCAGATAAGAACCATTAGGCATTATTTCCTTGAGATCTTGCCAATTTCTGTACATCTGTATGAACAAGAAAGCTGGTTCTGTTTTTCATTCTGTTTTGTTGCACCATCTCATGAAATTGAAAGGCAAGGAATCTTTGTAATTTCCAATATTATCTCTCTTCTTCTTCACCTCACAGTTAGGGGACCTATTAATTCATTGAGTAAAAGAGGTATTACAGCAGCTTGACAGAGAGATGTCTCAGCAGCAGGTAAAAACGAACACTTGCCTAAAAAAGTGTCAAAATGTGGATGTGCTCCCTATAATTTAAAAAATGGAAGGTGATAAGTTGAAAATGTCAGGTAATTGGCAGACAGACAGAAAGTTAAACTGTGTCCTCAGTGAAGAAAATTAACCAGCAGCTGCCAGCAGAGGCCCGAAGGTCATCTGAATGTCAGAATCAAGTAAGGGGCAATCATTCAGACGGGGTTCTCTGCTGATATTTGCTCTCCCTGGTCATTTTTAGATCTCCCAGGAACTGCCCTGAACTACTGCCAACATGTGTTCATTTCTAAAAATTACACAGATTGTGATTTATTACCCATCACGCTACAAAAATCCATTGTGAATTAAATCAGCCCTTTGTTTAAATTGCTACTCTGCAATACGTATCATATCATCATAAATGACATTGAAGTTATAATCTACAGTACTCTGCCTCAGCCACTGATAAGGCTCCACCAAGGGACGATCAATACTTACTATTCATTTTTGAAATTATCTTCACATTGATCCCTGAACAAGCGCCAGCAACACAGAGGCACAGTGGCTTTAATACAATAATTATATAAAGGTTTACAGGCTCATCCTCCCAGCCAATAAAAGCTGTCAGCTGGCAGGGACAGTTACAATCCCATAATCCATCAAAATGCTGTTCTGTGACCTATGGGCTTCTGGGCTTTTGGTAGACCTCGATAAACATGCTTACAGAGGAGAGAATAGCTACAAACACTAGCAAAACAAAAGCATCAGATTCATATTACCGATTACAAAAAAAAATCTCCTATAGCACTTCACCCTCTTTATCACAGCAATGCTGAAGTACGTTTTAGTGTAATTCACCAAAGACTAAGGGTAGGTTTAATTTAATGCAAACAAACAAAACAAAAAATAAAAAAGCTCCACCACCACCACCACCAGAAGTACACATCAGCAGACCTGTTATTTTGTTTTCCAAGTAGGTGATTTTTGAATCAACTATAAACCGTAATGAAGTAAGATCAGAGAGCTATTATTACATGTAGGATTTAACAGAGAAACTGCTAAAATCCCTATATGCAGGAGAATAAGACGACATGTAGCCTGAAAGTAGAATACTGAAATAACATAAGAATCAAAGCAAGCTACCCTACTGGGGTAAATGGAAATCCACATTAAGTGAATTTTGAATGACCATGTAGCATGCAAACAAGATGTCCAGTCACTTGGTGAATATGTGACTTTTTTGTATTTTCATTCACCATTAAAAAATCAGTTGTTATAATTTTTTTTTTAAATTTTTTTAAATGGAACTTTAGCAAATTAGTCTAATATTTAGGAGAGAATTGGATGGGTTTCAACCAGATCTCCCTCCGAGATTTTCAAAATGAATCCACCTATACCCTATATGACTGTTGGTTAAATAATAAAAAATATTTTAACAAAATATTTTTTGTGGGAAAGTTTGAGAGAATGAAGAGAGGACAGCGAAAAACTGGGCAAGGATGATGGAGAGAAAAGGAAGAGTGGGACAACTTAGGAGAGATTCGGACCACTACGATTGTATTCCTTTCATCCCATATTTCTTTTCTTTTCTCCATTCATCAAT
Source organism: Carettochelys insculpta (assembly GCF_033958435.1). Lineage (NCBI taxonomy): Eukaryota > Metazoa > Chordata > Testudines > Carettochelyidae > Carettochelys > Carettochelys insculpta. The sequence continues at coordinate 111,957,562 of NC_134138.1, read as the reverse complement.
CTTCCTCTACTCGAACCCCTATCCTGCTGCTCCACATCACTGTTTATACCAGGAGCACATCCTCGGTGAAACTAAGTTATCAGGCTCTGACATGTGGTCCAAATCCATGCTTTATCATAATCACTACAAGCCAAAGATGGCATTTAAGGCTATGTCTACAAAGCAGTGCTATTTTGAAATAATCCATTCCAGAATGGCTCTTCTGAAAAAGTTCATTTCAAAATACAACAGGTACACACAAGTATGCATTCTGATAAAGCACCCAGCTATTTCGAAATTGCATATCTGGGCACATTGTGCCTGTTTCAAAATAGTGACATTGGATGCTATTATGGCTTATTTCTAAACAGCGCTTTTCCATAGTCTTAACAGGATCTGTTTCAAAATAGCTATTTCAAATAGGCATTATTCCTCCTGCAATGAGGTTTACAACATTTGAAATAATGTGCCTGCTATTTTGAATGTATTTCAAAATAGCATGTGCATTGTGTAGAGGCTTGCAAAAATTATTTTGAAATAACAGCTGTTATAGATGTAGCCTAAATGTTCCATTCTCTTGATTCACCTATTATAGATAACTGTTACTGAATTTAATAAAAATTGCATCTCTGTATTATACTTCTATAGACTAGAAGTAAACCAAGAAAGCAGTTTTTAGAACTGATGTAATTCTGACATTCTATCAAATTTGAACAGGTTTTTATTTTTTAAAGGACCCAAAGTCAGTTTCCAAAGAAGTTTTCTGCAATGTGGCACGTTTTTTCATTTGTTTTTGTAAGAGTGGATGTGGGTTTTTTTGTTTGTTATCACTATGAGCCAGATCTTCATCTGATGTAAATTGGAGAATTTGAAGGACTCTGAAGAAGCAATGCTACTTTCTCCAGCTAGAGGGCCTGGCTCCCTGGCTTGGTTTTCAAAACACAAGCAGTATTGGCTACCTTTTATGTTAACAATAGCAGGAGGAAAATGCTGCAGACTGAAAATGTGTACAGAGTGGAAAGGAATGCCCTATTTTAAAACTTGTCATACATAATTTAAAAACATCTTATATGTACAAAGTATCTAGCAAAACAAATTGTCTAACACAATCTGTAACTAAGTTGTTCTTTACTGTGGCAATATTTACCACATACACACACGCACAGACCAATTGATCACATAAAGAATTTTTAATAAGAAGTACTATGTGACTCCTGAAATCTTGTCCTTTGAAAGGCTACTTATTTGTAGTTATTTCAAAGATTAATTATATTTAAATTGCACCAAAAAAGCTCCATTGATAGCCGTGAAAGACAACAGCTGTCACCCATTAGCATGCAACAGTAACTAAAGCAATGCTGTATAATAAAAACAAATCCCCTCCTCACAGTTAAGGGATAAGCAAGTAACCCTGTGAGGTCAAGTGTGTTCCACCCATTCTTTCAGTACTTTCATATCTGTAAGCATCATGCCCAGCTTATGGTTTCCAACACTCCAGAATTGTCCTGGAATCTCAGGAATTAAAGATCAAACTTCATTACAAGACTATGGCATGGGATGAAGTTTCCAGGAATTCAGCTAAAATTGGCATATCCCTACTAATAATCACTTTTTTCTTACCCTTTATACATTTAATAGACATGAGGACTTCCAGTGCCTTCCTGTCTGATCTCTGAGGGAACATGCACTTAGAACCATTCCCTTCTCTGTGTGATTACAATTTAAAGCTTTGCATTCTTTAAAATGCCACCGTCTTAGCAGTGACTAAAAATGGCATTGCGAAGACCCAGGCTTACTATATGAAAATAATAACACAGAGTTAGCCATGTTAGTCTTTAAAGTGCTACATAACTGCTTTTTTGTTTTGTATCAAAATGACTTTCATACCAAACACCCTTAGTCTCCTAACAGCTGATCTTGCAATTTCAGCCTTACGTAGCCAAAGTTAAACTGAGTTCATCCTTTTGTTATTGTATAATTTGCCTATTGGCCAAATTTTGCCCTGAGTTGAACTTGTGCAGCCCCGTATTATTCAAATCATTCCTTCGGTGACACCTGTGTAACCCTAGTCCCTTCAATTAGTTTGCACAAGTAAGACTGATTAGTCCTATAATTGGGAGTTAATAAACAACCCTGTTAATGATGCAAAGGCAGTGAAAGAATTCTGCTCACTTCTTTTTGAATGTATAAGTGCTCTAGTCCTAATGAAAAGCAATAAAAAATCCTTGATATCTAAAATAAAATGATATTCTGACTACACTGGAAGAAAAGATCTGTTGAGTAAAAAGGTACTGTTTAATTCCTATCTATGTTTAGCTCCAGTCACCCAGATGGACTTCCCATTCCAACAGCCTCTTCTCATTTCTGTAGCAATTCAATGTGTATTACAGCAGTTAGAGTACAGAAAAGACCGATTAAGTCAACCACTCTACCTCCCTGCCAATGCAAGATTGTTCCCTACAGCGTCTGTAGGCAATAATATGCCTAAAAGAAGGAAAAATTATAAAATCAACCCACCATAATTTGGGATTTGTCATCCAGTTATGTGAAAAGATTGGAGTAATTTGCCAACATAAAGCTGGTTTCATACCGTGTACTGTCGACAGCAAGTATTGTGATGATAATGAACCTATCTCTGCAGAACTGACTCAGTTGCATAAAGTGGTTTTTGAATCTGATATGAAAAACAGACACCCAAAAAAACCTGAAATATTCTTATACATTTAAAGATTTTATATAAATAGATCTTTAGAAATACAAATGATCCAACTGATGTAGGAAGTTTTTAAAAGGCAACAGTAGAAGTTTGCTTTTTGGTAAAGCTTTTTCAAGGAAAAATGGTTGTATGAAATGTAAATAAACCAATAGCAACGGGTTTGTACATTTTATAGTAACACTATGATGGCACCATACTAATATTTTGAAGTTTCAGATCTGAATCTTGTATTGAAGGAGTGTTCATTTTTAAGAGAGAAAAGGAAGAGAAGAGGCAGAAAAGGGTCAATGGAGAAGGAATTTTGTTTTGAATGTACTGGGCCAAATACATTCCAAGCTTAACTCCTGTTAGAGAAGATTTTCACTGAGTATAAATATATTAAAGACGAAGATTCAATGCCATGATGACATACACATGTGAATAAACCAAGACTGGTCAGTGACCGGTGGAATCAGAATGCAGCAGTACTTGGGAGCCAACGCTACCTGATAGATATGTGCAGCACCTTTTTTGGAAAAAGGAAAAAAAGAAAAAAAAAAGAGGAGCTGGTACTCAGCTGGCTTCCCACCCTCTCCTCCCAGCCAATCCCATGTACTCGGTACTGGCAAGTACTGGCACAATAAATTAATAAATAAATAAATAAAACACTGGGACTGTGGCCACACCAGCCCATCCTTTTGGAGGGCCTATGGTAATGTGGCATTTTGGGATATGCTAATGAGGTGCCTCATTAGCATAATGGCAGCTGCGCGCACTTTGATACTGCTGGTTTCGAAACGCAGCCATGTGTGTAGCCTGGGGGGCCTTTCAAAACAGACCCCTGATTTTGAAAGCTCCTTATTTCCATCTGGTTTTGGGGTATGTTTCAAAAGGCCTCCTGGCTACACAGGTGGCTGCATTTCAAAACCAGCAGTTTCGAAGCACGCACAGTGGCAGTTAGGCTAATGAGGCACTGCATATTCATGGTAGAACCTCGTTGGCATATTCTGAAGTGCCACATTACCATAGCCTCTCCGAAAGGAGGAACTAGTGTGGCCACAGCCTGGATGTATGAGCTCAAAGGTTGGGAGAAGAAGATCAAGGAAAGGAAAGGAAAGGAAAGGAAAAGAAGAGGGAAATCATCAGAGCTCCCAGACATAACAAGACATAGCAAAATGTCCAACACTGCAATCAGGTATCAAGCAAGAGATTTGTAATCATTGCTACCAACTAGCTAAGAATTTCACACATCCTATTACATTTGTTGTCCTATTTCCTTTGCCTTCCACCATGATTCACTTGCTCCTATAGTTGTTTTATGAGTTGACTTTTAGATTGTAAGTCCTTTGGAGGCAGAAGTTCAGGTCTGGCCTTAGGGCAAGGTGAGCAAGTTGGTTGCCTTGGGTGCCACACCTTCAGGCCCCCACACCTTCAGGGCCCCATGCTCCAGTTGCTTACCGCATCCACCATCCACTGCAGAGGTCTCATGTCAGCATGCTACTTTGGGCTCCTCCTACTGGGCAGACCCCACTGTGTCAGCTCTGAAGAAGCTGTCCTTTAGTATGAATTTATGGGCAATAACTATCACAATGGGGGCCAAGCTTCACTGTCACCTTTAGGCATTATTGCTATATTATTTAACAAATATTTGCTGTACCCTATACTGCTTGTTGGGTGCACCTACACTAGGAACTAACTTCAAAGTTAACTTAGAAGTTAGGCACTACATCAAAGTAGCCAGCAGAGAGTCTACACACATTTTTTTTCCCTTACTTCAAAATTAATTTTGAAGTAGGGAGCCCAATTTTGAAGTCCTTACTCCATTCCCGGGAATGGAGTAGTGCCCTACTTCAAAGTTTAACTTCAAAGTAGGGTGTGTGTAGACACTTAACTTCGAAGCTGCTTACTTCAAAGTTGTACTTTGAAGTAAGCAACATCGAAGTTATTTTTGTAGTGTTGACACAGCTGTTGAAAGGTAAATAGCTAACACCTTGTTTTTTGTTGTGGGGGGTGGTTGAGAAATAATCTAACCTCTTGCTTTCTGGAATACTGTCTGTCAGCCTTAAGGTCTGATAACCATGCATCTCTGATAACTCTCTCCACTTTCTAACAAATTTGTTTTTAAACCAGTTAGTCCTATCTCAGAAATACTGAATTACTTGAGAATGCCTGGAGTCTCGTCTTGAAGAAATTGGATACTTACCTTCTAATAAAGATCTGATTTTTGTATCAAGTCACAAACCAGTAATATATACTTGACTACAGATGTCAGATTAACAAGCAATTGCTCAGTACAGGCTCCCAGTATATGTTTTAAAAATAAAAAGCATTCAATTTATCAATCAAATATACTGCAATAGCTGAAAGAAATGACAATGTGCAGTAACATCTCTTCTGCCCTTTGCTCCCAGCAAGTTAAATTTTGGTGTTATGCATTTTAAGGCACACATTAAGTTATGGTTAACAAACATGACTTTAAGCAAAAAATAACTTTAAAGAAGACTTACAAACAAAGCAATTCTTCAGATAGAAACTCGCATCTATTAGGTAACTAATCATTAGTGCTTCCCTACAAACAAAATCCTAATTTGAAGAAACAAATCATCACCTCTTGGACACAAGAAACTCCATTTCACAACCACTGAATTTTTGAAATTAGCAAGAAAGTTAGTTACATGTTTTAACAATGAGGTAACCCATTAATGTTTGACTGTTCTGTTCATAATTATGACAAACACTTCTTAATAAAAAAACAGATATTTTTAAAATTTTATAAAAATAGAACTTTGCAGAACAAGAACTTGAGAAATGAGCCTGAAAAGGATTCTTGAAGAGAAAATAAAGAAACCTGAGACAGAGACATCAAGAAGAAGTACAAAATGTTAAAGAGGACCTTAAAAAATGCAATTCTCTAGGATCTGAGAACTTTAACAGAAAGTTATATAAATCTTTCAAATATTGTGAAGGTGCCACTTGTCAAAACAGAGAAAAATTACACAATTCCTTGGTGAAACTGTATTTATTAAAATGATTTTAAAAGCCCAAAGACTGCACTTCATAACAGTCAATATAATTTATCTAGACAGAAAAATATTGATAAAAGTAATAGGAAATTAGCCCTCCTAAGCAGAGCTAATTCACATTGACCAACATGGTGTTATTCTAGGGAAAGCAATTAATCACAAGAACTGCCATATGAACCAAATCTATGGTCCATATAGTCTTGTATGCTGCCTGTGACAATAGCCAGAAGTATGTGCATGAGAGGAACTCTACAGTAGGCAGAGTTATCTTCCGAAAAGTTCTCAGACTAATTTCTTTTGCTATGGACACACTGAGGTTTCTATTTCGAGATACAAATGTATCCTGAAAGAGAAACCTTGCAGCCAAACACCATGCTCAAAATAGTCTTGCTATTTTGAGTGCAGTATTTTGTTCTTGCTATCCCTCATCATGAGAGGGATACCAGGAAGTTCGAATTAGGCACTTATTTTGAACTTTGGTGCCAGGTAGTCAGCACTGAGTTGAAAATAAGTTCCCTTGAAATAACATGTGCAATTTGCGCAATACAAATTGCATAAATTATTTTGAGATAGGCTACAGAGTAACCCTAGCCTTATAGTTTAAGATTGCTTTAATCCCCAAAATGTGGTTTTAGTCTCCTCCTAAACTCTTTTTATTGGTATTAACTATACATCTCAATGGCTATCTCTACACTAGCACCCCGCCTTTTGGAAGGGGATGCTAATGCGCACTTCCAAACATACTAATGAGCTGCTGCAAAGAGGAATAAGGGGATTTTGACGTGTGTGGGGTCCTTTCAAAAAGGAACCTGTGTAGAAAAGCCATGCATGATTGAAAGCAGCATTTTCAAAGTGCCACAGCCCCCATTATGCTAATGAGGTGCTGCATATTCACTGCAGAACCTCATTAGCATATCTCAAAGTGTCTCATTAGCAACCCCGTTTCGAAAGGGGGGTGCTAGTGTAGACATATCCAATATCCTTATTATCCACATATAACGCTCAATCATTCCTTGACTCTTGACAAGTTCTTGACCTGAATGAACTCCTGTGGCAATAGGTTCCACAGCCTAATCACACGTGTGTAAAAGCATTCCAATTTGGCTTAGCCACCTTTCAATTTCAATGAATGTCCTCTTGTTCTTGTGTTATGTGATTGTGAACTTCTGTTCTATCTATTTTTTCTATTTTATATATTTTTCAATCATTAAAATGTGAACTATCACGGTTCTAAAAATAATGGACAAAACCATTAGAAGCAGAAAAGACAATTAATTTTATACAGATTTAAGTTACAGCAAACTATTCTACAATTCTGCATGTAGACTTTTTTTTTTTGAATGACTGTCACTTAGGGTACATCTGGGCTGTGTCTCCACTTGCCCTCACTCAAGGAGAGGGCATGTTAATGAGGCAGTTCAGAAGATGCTAATGAGGTGCTGACATGAATATGCAGTGCTTCATTAGTATAATGGCAGCCACATGCAATCCAAAAGCGCTGCTTTCAGAATGCACGCTGCCCTTGTAGACGAAGGCCTTTTGGAAGGAGTCCCTGACTTTGAAAGCCCCTTCTTCCTAGTTGGCTTTAGGAAGAAGGGGCTTTCGAAATCCAGGTGTCCTTTTGCAAGGCCCCCGTCTACATGGGCAGAGTGCATTCTGAAGTGGCACTTTCGAATCATGTGTGGTCATGATTATGCTAATGAGGTGCTGCATATTCATAGCAGCACATCATTAGCACCTTCCAAACTGCTTCATTAACATGCCCTCTCTTAAAGGAGGGGGCAAGTGGAGACACAGCCCTACACTGCAGCCCTATTTCAAAATACAATATTTCAAAACAGCTATTTTGTAATAAGATATTTTGGAACAGTTATTTTGAAATAACATGACCACACACAAAGTCCACATCTACAAGCAAGTCCTTTCGAAATAAATTTCAAAAGGAGGGCCTCTTTTGAAATATCTAGTGGAGCATCTACACACAAAATGCTTCTTTTGAAAGGAATTTTGAAAAAACGTGGCCCATCTTTTGAAATTTCTCTTCCGTTCCTGTTTCAGGGAGAGCTCTCCCCCTTCAAAAGAAAATGTGTGTAGATGCTCTGTGGGTCTCTCTTTTGAAAGAGAAATCCTCTGTGGCACTGGCCTGCTGGAGTGTGGAGACACCGTTGCCAGCACAAATGGAGCTCTATGACCTCTGTGTCTGGCTGCCTTTAAAGATGCACAGGCCCAGAAAGCCCATGGCAAGAAGCTGAGAGCATGCTGGCTGCTGGGAGAGCACAAGGCTCCAGAAACACCACTTCCAGCAATGCCAGACCATCAGCAGCCACCCCATAGGCAGCATGGCCAGTGGTCAGGACCCTCACACCCCTAAAAGGGCCTCCCTCCCAGCCAGATGAAGGCTCCCAGGAGCCCAGCCAGGTGCCAAAGAAGATGGACCCCTCCTGGAGAGAAGCTGAGATTAAGGACCTCCTAGGAGTCTTGGGGGATGTACAGCTCCTGGTCCACACAACCAGCCAGTGCTGGAAAGCCACCACTTTCTCCCATCTGTCAACTGGCCTGACCTCCCAGGTCTATCCCCCTGCACAGCCCAGCAGGTGCACAGTAAAATTAAGGCACTGCGTCAGGCATACTACTAGGCTCAGGATATGGCCAGCCACTCAGGGGGAGCAGCCACCACCTGCCCCCACTTCTATGAGCTCAATTGACTCTTTGGGCCTAAGATGTGGCACCATCTATCTTGGTGCTGGACACTGCCATGCTGGAGCCGGAGCCCAGTGCCAAGGCTGAGGACCTGCAGGGACCCTCAGGCACCAGCATCCCCCAGTGGACAGGCTACAAGACAGAGCCCACCAGTGATGACTAGGGTTCCAGTGACAGGACCCTCTGAGACCTCCATGTGGGCCCCCTCCAACTGGGCCTACCACAAGTCCCTGGAGGGACCCTCAGGTAGGTCCTGGGCATTTTGGGCACCCCAGCATGTGGGCAGGTGAGGCCCTCCTCTGTCACAGCCAGCAGCAGACTGCTCGCATGCTGGCCCTAGATGCATTCCAGATGGCTGTGCTCCCTGGGCCTCAGACAGAGCCACATGTTATGGAGCATGACTGTGGGAGGGTCAATGGGGCACCTGAATGAAGGCCTAACTGAGGACCTCCCTGACCTGCACCCCGTCCTGGTGTGCCTGGAAGCAGGGGGCAATAGCTGGCTGCTCATAGCCCAGAGCCGGACTTGGCAGCCCACCCCTGCATGAATGGCACATACTTACTCTCCACAATATTGTAGAGTGCAGCATGCCCCCATCATGGCAGGTACATTGTGGAGGCTGACCTCCAGGCACATTAGGAGGCACCAAAAGCATGCTTTCAGGTGGTCTAATGCCCGCTCCACTGTGTTCCAGGCTCAGTTCATACACTCATCAACAATGTCCTGGTTGGGGTTGGTATGTTCCACATATAGCTACATGAGCCACAGGTGCATGGGGTAGGCAGCATTGGCCACAATGCAGTGGGGGAGGGGGGCATAGTCATGTCCCCAGCAGGGAGGTCCCCGTCTGCATCCTGCAACCAAACCATGAGCTCCTAAACAGCCGGGCATCATGAGTGCAGCCTGATCAGCCCACACATATGTCAATGAACCAGCACCCTTTGGAGTCAACCAGAGCCTGGAGCACTATGGAGTGGTACCCTTGCAGTTGATGAAGACACTCCCATTGTGCCCTGGGGCCCAGATAGGGATGTGGATCCCATCCAGTGTCCCAAAGTAATTGGGGAAAACCAGTTCTGTGAACCCTTCAAGGGCAACATTGAGGTCCCTGTAGTGAGTCAGTATGGCCTCCTGCTGACTCAGAGGCAAAGGAGGCTGCGCAGAGGCCCTGGTGGGCGGGCCCGGAGCCAGAACACCAGTGGCCCGCCCCTCAGAGGGCGGGGCCCAGGGCTAGAAGAGCCAAGGGCAGGGCTCGGGACCCATTAAAGCCTGGGCGTCCGGGCAGGGAGAAGGCACCTGCACGAGCTCCCCGGCGCCAAGGGCAGAGGGCTTGTCACTGCCCGGCCGGGCTGGAGGAGCAAGCCCCCAGCAGCCCCGAACAACCATGGATCCAGATGCCCCAGGGGGACTACCCGGACTTGCCAGACCTGCCAGAACCCTCATGCCGGCGGAGACCCCCCGCCTTGGAGGAAGCCCCAGACGCGGCCAGACTGGCGAGGGTGAGCAACTCCGAGGCCCCAGGAGCGGCCTGCCCCAGAGTCCCGGCAGACCGCTGCAGCCCCCAGGCCCAGGATTGCCTTGGGCCCACCGTGATACCGCCGCCAGACTATCCCAATGACATAGACATAAGCGACTGGCCGGAGCCCCCGAAGGTGGACGATTTGGAGGAGACCGACCCTGCGGGACCCCCTGACCAGATGGACTGGGACCTTCCCCCAGTGGAGGTAGAGGTAGGAAGTGACCCGGGGAACGACGTTCCTGAACCCATGGCAGTGTGTTGCGGCCTGGATCCCCACTGCCGTGGTCGTGTGTGAGCGACCCCCAGGGCCCCAGGCCAGGTTGCAGTGGAGCAGGAGGGCCTGCGACCCCCTACCCCCCTCCTTGACAGGGCCAGCCCACTCTGGGCCTGTGCTCAAACCCTTGTGCTGTTGCCCCACCCCAAACTGAGGGCTGGGCCTGTGCTCAAACCCGTGTGCTGCTGCCCCGCCCTGGACTGAGGGCTGGGCCTGGACTGTATTACTATTGTGAACTGCTGCCCCACCCTAGACTGAGGGCTGGGCCTGTACTGTATTACTATTGTGAACTGCTGCCCCACCCTAGACTGAGGGCTGGGCCGGTGTTATAACCCTCTTTTTGTTGCCGCCCACCCTAGGCCAAGGGCTGGGCATCCCAGGACTCCTACAGTCCCCAATGCAGATGACCCGTTGAAGCAGGACATTGGTGATTGCCCTGATAACCTGCATGGGGTGGAAGGTGAACAAGTTCATGAATGTATGGGCACATGCTCAAGGCTCCCCCTCCCTTGTCCTCTCCACGGTCCTCCTCCCTGGTCCTTCCTCCCCAGGGCCCTCACCGCCAGTCCCCAAAGGTCTCCCTTCCATAGAAGCTCCCTCCCTGTGGTGGATGTGTGATCCAGGCATGGCTTACCTGCCAGAGATTGGCCCTGATGGCGGCCTTCCCCACCATGAACTGACTGGTGGGTGGCCAGGGTGGCCAGCTTCCACAGGGTAATGAGTACCCTCCTATGCACAGGAAGCGCAGGCTGCATCCGGGTGTCCTGGTGTTGGAGGCCTGGGGCAAGCCACTGACGTAGCTCCAGAAATGTCCACTTCATCACACAGAAGCTCTGGAGCCCGCGGTCTTCATCCCAATCTCCCAGCACCAGCCGGTCACACCCCCTCAATGCTGGTGGGATAGCCCCACAGGCACAGGATCAGCAGCGGGAGGAGGCATGGATGTCGCCCCATGGGGCAGCCAGCAGGACAGCAGCTATAAGGGTGCCCCCCGGAGCTGCTGGAGGATGGCCACAAGTACTGTGGCCTGCAGGCTGACCACAGCTTCAAAAAGATCCCCCTCAGGGAGCTGCTGGGGATCCATCTGCAGGTACCAGATGCCCATTTCACTGGCAGATGGCCATCCTCCAGCAGCTCCGGGGGCATCCTTATGGCAGCTGTGCTGCTGGCTGCCTCCATGGGGTGATGTCCTCAATGTGTGCAGGGTTAGGGTGCTTGGGAGGTGCCCTTTAAGGGAGCAGCTGGCTGCAGGGCCTGAAAAGGCTTGTCTGCCATGTGACCTCATCTGCAGTGTTTCCTGGCCCATTCTTTCAAAAGAGTGACTGTAGCTGTGTGGATGCTCTCTTTTGAAAGAGCACACCCATCTTGCAAAAGAGTGGCTCATGACCTTGATCCGCTTTTTGTGTGTAGACGCTTGCTTTCATAAGACGATCTTTTGGAAGGTAATTCTCGAAAGGTCACCTTTCAAATCAATCTGTAGTGTAGACATAGCCAAAATGTATTTCCGGATACACCCCGCTATTTCAAAATAGCGCCATTGGAATCCATTATGGATTCTTTCAAAATAGGCATTATTCCTCCCAGGGCCAGGGATCGGAGCGTTTACACACGTTTTCTTTTGAAAGAATTTTTTGAAAGGGGCATTCTTTGGCCAGGACCACACTAGCCCCTCCTTTCAGAAGGCCTATGGTAATGTGGCACTTTGAAATATGCTAATGAGGTGCTGTCATGAATATGCAGCATCTCATTAGCATAATGGCAGCCATGCATGCTTCAAAACTGCCAATTTACTTTTGAAAGAATGCTTTTTGTGTGTAGACACTCTATGGGCTCTTCCAAAAGAGGCCCCTTATTTCAAAAAATCTTTTGAAAGAACTTATTAGTGTAGACGCAGTCTTTGAGGGTTACCAATTTCAAAATAACACACCCACAATTTAGTATTTATTTTGAAGAAGTGCATGAGTAGTGTAGATGGTTGCATAGTTATTTCAAAATAATGGCTGTTATTTCAAAATAACTGCATAGTATGGATATAGCCTTAGAAATACTCTCCTTTCAAGAGTAGTACAAGGTAAAAATGTTCTTTGTTTTTTTTCTTGAATCATTTGCAAAAACCAGACACTATGAGATTGACTTCTGCAGCATATATACCTAAATTCTGCATCATGAACTCCCAAATTTTACTGTTATCTTAATTTATTGTATCTCCATGAAACACTCTTCATTTCTGTCATTCTTACATGCAAAAACATGGGCCATACTCAAATATATTCACTGGTGTGTAACTTGTGTTCACCTAGATTTTGTTTGAATGTGTGAATTCTACAGCTGGCCCAGTTATGCAGGCTGATACTATCAGTACAAGTCAATACATGATCTCCATCACAAACTCTGCATGTTCTAGGATGAAAGAAGCTTACAGTCAACTTTCACAGTTCATCTTCTCAGCTTTGCTTTATTCTGTAGGCCAGCTGTCAGGCCTAGACTTCTGCTCTCTGCCTACCTTGGAAGTGAAATAGACATGAGTTCTGGCTCCTAACACTGCCTTTTCCCCCTGACCACTCACAATTCTCCAGCATTGTTCCCAAGAAAAGAGCTTCACACACTGATGTAATCTATTTCTCATTATGGGGAAAGAGCTATACAAGTGCAGCTGCAGGCAGACTAGGAGAAAAAGTAAAATGCTGTGACTCTCTGACAGAACAATAATGAATTTTTGCTGTGGTGACAGGGGAAAAAAGTTATATTCTGTAGTATCTTCGAAAATTCCCAAATTCCACAATCACGGATTCCACAGGGCTGTAAGAGAGTCTCAGGTCTTTCATGCAGCATCATTTTTACAGATCCTTAGAAGGAGGTTGCCTCACATGAGACTTTCTTTGCAAACTATAGGAATTAGAAATTTACTTTTGAGAATGAAAGCTGAGATTCTGGATCATAGTTCAGTGGTGAAGGACAAATTCCATCGCAAATTTCATGACTGCAGAATTGCAGAATACACATTGCCCTGGCAACAGTTATCAGAAATTCTTCAGCGTATTACATTAAAAATAAAGAATACAGATCTGGAGATGACACGAAGCCTTAAAGACGTTTGAGGGTGTACCTACACTTGGGAATAAAGTCAAATTGTTGAAGTCAACTTTGTAACACTAGATTTTATAAAGTCAAAATTGAATGTCCACACCTGCTCACAAAGTTGACTTAATGTGTCCCCACTAAGTTACCTAAGTCTGACTGTGGCAGCAGTGCATTGTGGGCTCCTGTCCCACAGTTCCTGCAGCCCCATTGCGTTTTGGTTTTCTGTGCAAGTGTCTTGTGGGGAAAAAATGTCTCTGCATGTGGTTGTGGGTGTGTGATGTCATCATCCCAGAATGCATTACTTTCACTCCCCCCGCCATTGAAAACAAACATCCATTTTTCCTTGAAGCCTGCTCCTGCGTCAGGCCACTTTGATGATTTCCACTGTCAGACCTGGCTATTGAGGCACCTATCTGCCTAAAGTTCTGTCGTGGCTCAAGTATTGTCACTATTTCAAGTAAATTCAGCGTAGACTGCTTCTGGCCCAAGAGTCTCTCCCCGCCTTGAAGTAATGACCATACCTAAGCTCCACCTACAGCTGGTGTTGATACCAATGGAATCGTCTGTAGTGACCACATGGACCACTATCTTCACAAAGAAAGAAGAAAAATGCCATGCTTTCTCTTCCCACACTGGGAGTGGGGTCTAATAGGTAAGAGGGAGGGAGGGAGGGCTGGCAGCCAGGACTTTTGGGTTTTCTCCCCAGTGCTTTGAGGGCACTGGTGCCTCGTGTTTAGAGTACTGGAAGGAGTCATTACAAGGATTTGGGTTTTCTCCCCAGTGCTTTGAGGGCACTGGTGCCTCGTGTTTAGAGTACTGGAAGGAGTCATTACAAGGATGTTTCCAACATGAGGCAGGGAGCCCATGAGGAGTAGTAATGGCGAAAGCGCTGTTACTTCTAGACTCATTATGGAATCCTGTAGAGCAATGGTATCTAGTGGTTAGAGTCCTGGAAGGACCCATTACCCCATCAGAAGTAGTAGTGGCTCAAATACCAAAACTCATTATGGAATCCAAGACTAAAGAAGAGAGAAGAGAAGGAAAAGTTAAGGAAGTATTAGGTGATAGAAAAGTTGAGGACAGATGAACTCTTGAGCTTGTTGTCTGTTGGCCCAACTCAATAATTATTAAGCAGGTATTCCTTTGCCTCTTCTGGTAAAGAATCCCTAGCTCAACTGCCTATACAGGAAAGGGAAAAAGGGGAGGAAGCCAACAAACTCCTTCCCTTCCTAGGAAATTGTCCCCCAAGCCACATGCTTTGGGAAGGAAGTGTGGCCCTGCAGGGAAAGCAGTCTTTAACAAAAGAACCTGTTGGGTTGGGGCTACTTTTTAAAAAGTGACAGAAGACAGCACTCTTTAGAAAATATCCAGTGCAGAGCAGGGCAGAGGAAGATGTCCTGAAGCACATTTCCAGCAGCTACTGCTTAAAAATATAATAGCTGCCTTGGGGGTTGGGGGCAGCCCCATAAAGTGTTAAATGCTGGAGGGACTCTCCTGGGAGGGAACCACAAGAGTAAGCCCTCTCAAGTGCTGAAACTCTGTGCAAGACAGGACATGGCACTGTTTGGAAGCATGGTCCCCACAGCAGCCCAGCAGCCACATGGTGCAGGTGAGGGAGCTATCCTGCCAGGTGCATGGTGGCTTGGGAAGGGACATGCCACTGTGGAGGCAGGGTCCATGCAGCCTGGGAGCCATGTGGTGGAAGGAAGGGGAAGGATTTTCACCTGGCATTACTGGGCATCCCTGGTGTAACTTTTCTCCAGTGTGCCCTGTGAAATCTTCCCATAAATGAGCACATTTCTTTTGCTGGTTCACAGCTTACTCAGCATAGATTACCCCTCAGGCAGAAAGGAGATCCTGGTTCTCCTGATGGCTCCATGCTGGGGCTCTTCTGTAACCCTGTCAGCTCATGATTAGTAGGTGGCCTGCTCACCATACTGGCCCCAAAGGAAAGGAAATCAATTCAAAATTGCTAGGCTGATGACCCCTGCTTCCTGTCACCTACTTCCTGCTCACCTATAAAGTAGCAGAAATGAAGCAATAATCAGAAAGGACACATTGGGGGCACTCTGAGATATTTTTAGAGGCTAATAAAATTGATTTTAATAATATTGCCGTCTTCACTTGCAGAAGTCAACATTGAAAAACCAATTTTTGGTGTTACACCCAGTGAAATCAGGAGTACAAAAGTCGACATTAAGAGCCTCTTAAAATCAACCTGTTGAGTACTGTGGTGAAAACTGGTTTACAAAATTGACCTAAGACATTTACTTTCGATTTTATGTCCTAGTGTGGAGCAGGTCTCAGTAACCTACTACACTGTGCTTAGTTTTCATAGAAACATAACCAACTCCAAGGAAATGTCCTTAGATATATAGAAGCTTAAACACTTCAGGTTGCACATTTCACCCCCTATTTAACGAAGCAATTTCCAGGAGATCTGGATCCCCATGATACGCCTTCATCAAAACTTTCAAAAAGGATCTAATATCTTATCAGCTCTGTTTGGCTGTGTCTGCTTAAGTTAAAAAAAAAAAAAGGTCCTTCCTTCATGTGTAGATTTCCTACAAGTCTTCCAGTACTTCTTATCCTTTCATGAAGAAAAAGACAAAACACAAGTTATGAAGCAATTTTGTATTTAGCATTGGTCAAGAAATCTGTTTGTTAAACCTAGACAGAAATCTAGAAGGTGGCATTATGTCTGAGAAATTCATAAGTAATTTTAATTCACTTTACTGGAATTTCTGTATTTACTTATGAGTCAGACACTTCCCAGACAGGCTTGCAAATGAGAAATTCCACAGGGAAGAACCAAGCTGAGGAATCACCTGGACAGGGGCCTAATCCAAATGAGGTCCTAGCTCAGCTGTACACAATTTTCACTGAGAAACGTTTACAAGTATAGATCCCAAGTTCTGTTTTCTGGATTTGAATGAAAGAAAAACAAGAGCAGAAAGTGCATTCAACTCCCTTGAATCCTGTATTTTTAATATTTTGTATTCAGTGACTTAACTAGTTTTCAAGCTTTTTAACAAAATGAATCCACAGCCACATTTAAAATGTTCAACTATAGGTACCAATCTCCTACACTCCTGCGTTGTTATGGAGCTGCCATTATTAGAAACACCAATTTTAGACATTGATCCGCCATTTCACACATACAACATTGAAAACTGGTTCAGTATTTAACCCTCTATTATAGATTCTGGCAATCAATTTCTCTTGCCCAGTCTTAAACATACAGAATATGCCTGCCAGAGAAATAAAAACAACCTTAAATCTAGTAACCGTGACAATAAAATCCATCATATACATGCAGCAATGTAAAGTCTAAACCTCCTGTAACCTAACGGAAACATCAGCACATTAATATGAAAGAAAAATTTTTATCAGAAATGTCACACACAAAAATATCCTGGGGCTTCAATAAAATGCTAAATTAACTGACTACCACTTTAAACTAAATGTATCTGAGTTATACTCAAGCCAATCACTTACCAAAAATATTATTTTAGAATTTAGTATTCAGCTTTACAATGAAGAATAGGTGGATGTGAGGGAAATATTTTTATTCAAAATTATTATTATGCTAATTGTTAATTTAAAAAAATACCCCCAACCTATACAACCATACTTACAGTATTATTTAAGATGTTATATTTCCTTTACTACTACTACTTGCTGACTCCCATGTACCTATCTGGTGTTTTGGTTTGGTTTGGTTGGTTTTTTTTTTTTGAGGGGGAAGGGCGTTTTTTTTTTTGTTTGTTTTACCTTGAATGCAGTAAAAGATGTAATAAAAACATGATTGCTGAAAAGTACAACAGTTTAGTAAAATCAACATCTCCTCATTAGGCAGACTTGAGTGATACAAAAAGAATTACATACTAATATGTGGTTTTATAGTCAGCCAACATTAAAAGATTATGAATGACTTGTCTTTCTGTAATGTGCCTCACAAGTTTGTAAATATTTGGAAACACTAGCTGATTTGTGAGTGGGATATGTGACTATGCAATAGACAGTAGAATTGAAATGACAGTATGAAGCCTCTGCAGCAAGCCCCTTGCCGGGATGTCAAACATGACAGATTATTTTCCTTATCTCTTTACCCTTTTCAGTTTTTTTCCCAGGGTATCCATATATTTATTTTTCACCATTTCATCCTCCTGTTTTTTCATCTTTCTGGAACATCATACCCAAAACAATGGGCCATTTACAGCTGCTTTAAGAAAACATTTTAAAGCAATTTTTTCCTGATCAATGTTTCCAGTTCCTCCTGTTCCCTTATTTTGCATGCCTTTGGAAGCCAAAAGACTCATTCTGTAGCATTGCAGTACTAGGTTTTTAAAGTGGGGGAAAATACCCTGGTTTTTTTTTTCTAGAAGATTGTCAGTTGAATTATAGAAGATATGATGCGTCAGAGGATTTGGCTGAAGTGAGGAATGGATGAATAATCAAAGACAGTAGATAATATAAAGAATACACTTCATTTCAGAGTTATCATCTATGTTTCTCTTACAAAAAGGTTCTCTATCATATGTATCCTATTTTACACCATATGTCACAGCCAGTGTCTATGTCAATTGCATTTTTCACAAAAAACAGTTTTTGCCAGAGTTCTCTTACCTCCATGTTCGATGCACCTACTTCAGTTACTGAGATCAGAACAAACAGTTAGGGCTAGTGACAGTCCATGAAAAGGGGGAAGAAAAGCTGCTGTACAGTGACTATAACTAGATCATTTGGAGCAAAACAGATACCAAACACCTTTTTGAATGAGATCATAGAATGTATTACACACAAAAATCACTGTGAATGGCACTTCTTTTTGAAAACTATTTATTTATTTACAGTTTGTTATATGCAGTAGCATGTAAATGGGATGAGTGATTAGAAAAAAATAGTCTGAGTATAAAAAAAAAGCTGATTGAAATGACTTGAACATGGTAATACATGTTTACACACACACACACACACACACACACACAGATAGGAGTCCTTGCGTTACAAAATGTAAACAATGGGAGAGCTCATTTCCAGAACTTGCATTATTAAATACCTATCCAGATGGACATCTTCTTCATTAACTTTTGTGTCTCTCATGTAGAAGATTCCTAATGGGTCTCATTATAACATTAGATAATACCTCATATTAATGCTAAATGATGGCCACAAAAAGGCACATATGAAATACTAAAGATACTTGAGAAGCCTTATCTTGTATTTTTATTTAATTGCTTTCAACTTGTAACAATAGGAAAGTACTGGACTGTGGAGGAACAGCACTAGCCCAAACAACAGACGATGTATCTATTATCTCGCTTCCATGAAGGTCATTGACCTATGACAGTTGGAGTAGCAGAAACATTAGAAATCATGTGCAATTTAATCTTTACACAAATAAAGGAAAAGTATCACAATGCCTGAATAATGAAGAGTCTCTCAGAGAAAAAGAAAAGTCTGTCCCTGAGGATATTCTTCATTTTCTTTCCTGAAATGTTCCAATGCGTTCACACTATGAGATTCACTCACTGTGCTGACACACGTATTAATAGTATTTTGGCTGGAAGAGTGTAGATGTTCTAAAGTGATTGCAAAGTGCAGCTGTGACTCAGTTCTCCTTTCATTCATTCATTACTTCCCCATGTCAACTCAGGCAGACTATTGTTCACCAAAAAGCTGTCATCGTGATTGAAATTAACTGTTTTTTTCCTCCTATTTCAAGCAAGACTATTTTCATGTTCCTTGCTTTCCAGAACACGCCAGCTGAATCTTTCAGAATGTCAGTGTCAGAAAAACACAGAAATGTATGCTCTGAAAAAAGAGTATTTTGTATGAATGTATTTTCATGCATCAATCTTTATTTCTGTATTTGAACAGAATCTCTCCCTCACTCTGTGCTAATAAGTAATGATTAAAAAAACTCACTGTATTGTCCCCACAGCCCACTGAGTCAGTCTACCTGTGTGGAAAGAGAAAATACAGATTTCTTCTCTTCTCAGCTAAATTAGAATTGTCATTCCAACTAGAAAGGAACAAGGAAAAAGTAACAACTAGGTGCACATAGTCAAGCTTTTATTAAAAAAAAAAAGTGAAAATGTTCACAAATTTCCTTTCATTCACTGGGGAGATGCGTACATAATTCCCAATTATTTTTGTATGAGAATCTGCTTGTTGACCAGCAGGCCTGGTCTACACCACATAGTGAAGTCAGCATAACTATGCCAGCTATGAATGCAACACAAAAAACACATACCTCACACATCCTCAAGGGTATAGCTGTATTGGCAAAACCTTTGCTATTCTAGTAACAGAGAGAAAGCTGTGCTAGTCTATATACTATCAAAACAAAAAAGCAGTCAAGTAGCACTTTAAAGACTAACAAAATAATTTTTTAGGTGAGCTGTCGTGGGACAGAGACACTTCTTCAGACCATAGCCATACCAGAACAGACTCAATATTTAAGGCACAGAGGACCAAAAACAGTAATCAAGGTGGACAAATCAGAAAAAAAAATATCAAGGTGAGAAAGTCAGAGAGTAGAGGGGTAGAAGGTGGGGGGGAGCCAAGAATTAGATTAAGCCAAGTATGCAAATGAGCCCTTATAGTGACCTAGAAAATTCCAATCTCAGTTCAAACCATGTGTTAATGTGTTGAATTTGAATATAAAAGAGAGTTCAGCAGCCTCTCTTTGAAGAGTGTTGTGAAAATTCCTCTTTGGTAACACACAAATGCTTAAGTCATTAGCAGAATGGCCCACTCCATTAAAATGCCAGCAAACAGATTTGTGGATCAGGAGTGCTTTTATATCTGTTTTGTGCCCATTAACTCTTTGTCTAAGAGAGAGTTTGAAGTCTGTCCAATATACAAAGCATCTGGGCATTGTTGGTGCACGATGGCATATATGATGTTAGTTGAGGAACATGAGAATGTGCACGTGATTGCTTGTAATCAGGAATACCATCCCTGATGTCACCACAGCCAATCTGGTGTCTGACCTCTGTAACTTTGGTCTCACCCACAATTATTTCTGATTTGGGGACAATTTATACCTCCAGATTAGTGGACCTGCTATGTGCATTTTAAATCTTAGTTGATGATTGACTTTTAGAACAGGTTGCAATTTGAAAACAGACAAACAGGAAGTCTCTGTCTCTACATGCAGGTTAACTGCCCTTGTCTTTAATGAAAATTCATTAAAAGTTTGTTTGTTTGGTTTTGGTGCATACTCCCTCTGAAAGTTTTAATAAAAATAAACATTTTCGATTAAACTTTTCATTTTGTTAAAAAAGCCACTTTTCTTTAGAACAATTTTTAAAAGGAGTGTTATTGCTTCACTTCTGATTACACGGAAACCTAAAAGCTTACCCAGGAAATGCTATTGCAGATGGCGGGTAAGGATCCTAGCCCATGGCAGCACCCCCTCTGGGTGCATAGGCCAACACACCTCGCCCTCTGGGTCTGGCTGGCCCGGGGCTTTGACCCTTTAACGGTCAGCTGGCGGTCAGCAAGTAGCTGGAGAGCGCCGCCCACAGTCTGGGGTGGGGCAGCAGTCACATGGGCTGTTTGGAGGCCCCAGCCCTTGGCTCAGGGCAGGGCAGCAGTCCAACAGACAGTTGGGCCCCAGCCCTCTGCTTGGGGGAGGGCAGCAGTTCCACCAACAGTTTGGGCACCCAGCCCTTGCGCAGTTCAGGGTGAGGCTACAATCAAATGCCCAGTTTGAAGGCCCAGCCCTCAATTTAGGGCAGGGAAGTAATCAAACCCACAGTTTGGGGAGCCCAGCCCTCAGTTCAGGGCAGGACAGCAATCACGAGGGTTTCCCCTAACCGAGGGTGGCTTTTGAGAGGCGAGGGGTGACCCCGTCAGGGAGGGGGTAGTGGGTCACAGGCCCTCCCACTCCACTGCAACACAGCCCGGGGCCCTATAGATTGCTCACACCTGAGCATGGCAGTGGGGATCCAGGCCACAACACACTGCCATTGGCTCAGGGGGAGCATTCCCCAGACTGCTTCCTACCTCTACCTCCATAGGTGCAGGGTCCCAGTCGGCCTGGTCTACCAGTCCCGGCTGGTAGTTTCATCTGGGTAGTCCGCCCTCGGTGGCTTCGGCCAGTCGGACATCTTGATGTCGTTGGGGTAGTCCAGCGGGGGCAGGACTGTGGGCTCTAGGTGGTCAGAGGCCTCTGCACTGCAGGCATCCGGCAGGACTCCGGGATCTCGTTTTTCTGGGGCCACTGAGTAACTAGCCCTGGGCAGTCTCTCTGGTCCTGGCTGGGCTTCGGGGGAGGGGACCCTCCACCAGTGTGAGGACCCCGGTAGATCCAGGAAGTCCGGGTAGTAGCCCAATGACATCCTTATCTGCGGCTGCCCAGGCTGGTCGGGGCAGCTGGCGGGTAACTCCTGACGATGGGCTGGGTGATGGCAGGTCCCCCATCCCTGGCGCCCAGGAGCCTGCTCAGCCACCTCCTTCCTGCTTGGGGGCCCAGCCTTTAATGGGCCTCAAGCCCCACCCCTGGCCCTTCTCCCTCTAGGTTCCGCCTTCTGAGGGGCGGGGCACTGGTGTTCCGGCTCAGAGCCCGCCCACCAGGACCTCTGAGCAGCCTCCTCCACCTGTGAGGCTGGGGAAGGCCACAGCACCTTGCTACATGGTGTAAAGCTTCAGACTTTGATCATGAAAAGGTGTGATGTCTTGTCAGTTTAGCAGAAGGGTTTTGAATCTGTTTAATTCAGTAGTTCTCAACCCATGGCCTGTGGGCTACCTGCAGTCCAGTCAGCACAGCTGTATCTCATGTGACATCTTCAAGACCATAGAAGTAGTGAATCGCTTGAGAACCACTTCCATAAAGCAAAAAAATTTAAAGTTACTCCAAAAGTTCAAATATGGTGCTTACCATAGTTTAGGCATTTGTATATAAGCCATTTTGGTTTGTGACATTATCTTTATGATTGTTAATTATCTTGACTGGAATATCACTTTATTTAAAATCCAAACACGGCTTTGTGACCCTGCAATTATAAAGAACAAGAGTTTCCTTTATTTTAATAAAGGACTTTGTGGTGTGGAGAGGGTAGACAAAGTGGGGTATCTTGGTCTTCAAGCAACATTCTTAGGTGGCGTCCATGTGTTTATCATTTATAATAGAAATATCAGGGTGATAAGAACCAACCCTGCTCTAAACCTATAACTAAGCATGCTGCCTCACTGCATTTGCCATATGATGTCATCTCTCCTTGACACATCTAAACCTTCAAATCAATGGCAAACATCGTTACGTTACCAAAGATAAAGACACATTTGTATTGTTGGGATTACTCTAAATTTGCCAACATAATCCGTTTGTATAAAACAGGGTCAGGTGAGCCACTCTGAATTTCTGTTTGTTCTATTCCTTTATTTTTTGGGAGGATATTTAGTCCTTCATTACTTGCTGAAAATTGTGTCATCAGGATGAGAACAATCAAAGATGACCACAAAACCACTTCTGATATGAACGTTTACAACAACATATATTTCTACACTTTTTTCTGAGACTTTCAGTTTTTGAGGGCTTGTCTACACTTTTAACATTACAATGCTATAATTATAGTGCTTTATGAAGAACCTAGCTGTACCTCTTGTCAGCACAGGGACTCCACTTTCCCAAGAGGCACTAGCTAAGTCAACAGGAGAAGCCCCCTCACTGAC
Source organism: Carettochelys insculpta (assembly GCF_033958435.1). Classification (NCBI taxonomy): domain Eukaryota; kingdom Metazoa; phylum Chordata; order Testudines; family Carettochelyidae; genus Carettochelys; species Carettochelys insculpta. Next base: position 111,934,604 of record NC_134138.1, on the reverse strand, counting down.
TTAGCAGAGTCTATAGTGGCAGTTTGGTCTTTGTGACTGCATTACCCATGGGTGTGGATTTTATAGTGTAGATCAGGGTGAGTGTGCAGAGGGACAGTGTTGAGCTCTATGAGGTATAGAAATAAAGCTAAGTGAGTTCTCTGCTGCCCCTTTGCCCTGCAAAGACTTTTCTGTGAAGAAATCACATATATCAGCATTTCTTACAAATGCTTCAGGGGAGGTAAGGTAATATCTTCTACTGGACTAGCTTCTGATGGTGAAAGAAAAACTTCCACATTTACACAGACATTTTCTACAACACTGAAAACTTAAAATATTAATATAGTTTACAGAATTAAATACACAGTTTCATTCTGCCTCATATCTGAATATTGGTAGTATTTGGTGAGCTCTGTTTTTGAGTTCTCAGTGAGCTGCTTTTTCATTTTCTGTGTGATATTGATGCTCCTTTACAATGTGCTAAGCACAGCTCAAGTATACCTGCTGCTACTCAGTGCTGATGCATAGATATGCGAAACATGTGGCCAAAGATCATTCGTCTTCCTGAGTGATTTAAATTTAATGTTTTATATTCATTAGCTTTTTTCATCAAATGCACATGTACTTCATAGCTATCTACACCTGTAATCTAGGAGCAGCATTCTATATGTAAGAGACAAAACAGTATGTCTACTGGAATGTGTGAGACGCAGTCTAATGTATCCCAATCCCAATCTATATTAATTTTTTCAAATGATGTCAAAGCTTATTTTGCACTGGACGACCATGGGCTTTTCCTCTAAAGGAACTCATGTTCCTATTGTAGGGAGCTTTTAATGATTTTTGGGAAGCAATCTAGGGTATTCCGAATTCAGAGCATCTTAAATCCTGACTTATTTCCATTTAACATTCACCAGAACTCTCTGATGAACCTAAACTTTAGCAAACTCAGAGGTTTCAAAACCAAGACTGTTCAATTTAAATTAATTCCAAGCCATTCTACATGTTGGATTTTGAGTGGAATCAAATCCTCTAAAGGAATTTATATGAACTGTTGTATATATTCATATTGTTTTGTGGAAATATATTAAAAAATTCAACACTGGTAGAATTTTTTTTTAAATGACATATTTGGAACCCAAGGAAAACATTTCTAAGGTTTCAGTGTAACAATTGGGGAAAGAAAAATGCTTACAACTTTCACCATGTACACATGACAAAATGATAGAATGATGCAGTCAAATAGGACATTGAACTCAGAGTCAGGAAACTTGAAATGAGTCCTAGCCCTGTTGAAGTAAAAGGCAAAATTCTTACTCAACTTCAGCGAGGCCAGGATTTCACCCCTGGAAAATACTGCTGACTAACACTGTTCGAAATTCACATTAAACAATTCCATGCAAAATCCAATGTCTTGAATGGCTTGTAATATAATTTGAATAGCCTTGGTTCTGAAGCCTCTTGACTTGGTATGGCTTGGTTTATCATAGAGTTCTGGTAAATGTCAAATGGAAATAAGTCAGGATTTAAGATGCTCTAAATTTAGGATTCCCTAGAATGACTCCTAAAAAAGCATTGAATGCTCCATATAATAGTTATACAGTATTGTACCTGTGAAAAGTTAGCATTTAGACACTGTGGTGCTGTTCTCTGCATGATTAACCTATATAAGTATTCCCCTTAAAATCAACTAGATTATTAGCAGGCATTAAATTAAGTGTGTGCATAGCAAACGGTTTGCCAGAGGAGGGTCTTAAGTCCTTTTACGATACTGAATTATTTCTCTTCAGAATTGACTCTTTGAAATATAAATATACCAAACTACTATTTACTAGGTCCATCTATTTTAGCTATGAGTGCAATATTTTAATCTAAAGTAAAAATATTTTCACATTTCCTCACAAACATCAACATTTTACGTCAGCATTGTACACATATTTAAAAAGCCATTTTGAGATTGCATTTCTTCCTGTACTTAAATAGGGAATAACAGACAGAATAGTAGGATTATTCATTCAAATTCAAGATGATCTACACAGAAAAATGGTTTTCCTAAATGTTCCCCTAGTGTTCTACCCAAAAATATTACATGGATGATTTTAATATTAGCTAGATTATGACAACATAAATTAAAATAATCACACCTGAACAATTCAGTAGGGTTGTGTCTACACTTGGATTCCTCTTTCGAATGAGGTATGCAAATGAGGAAAATTGAAAATACAAATGATGTGCAGATTTGCATATCTGGCACCTCATTTACAAATTCCTATTTCAAAAAAGGGGAAGAAGGATTCTCTTGAAGATGGTGTTTACTTTTAAAAGAGCGATACCTACACTGGTTTTCTTCTTTTGAAAGAAGCTCCCTCGAAATAAGAATATGCACATGAGGTTCCAGACATACAAATCTGCACCTCATTTGCATTTTTGATTTCCCTTATTTGCATACCTCTTTCAAAAGAGGAACGCAAGTGTAGATACAGCCTTGGAGAAGAGTTTGTACCCAGATTATTTAAACATCTTTGATTTTTGCAACTTCTATTTAATTCAAATAATTAAACAAATAGTAGCAAAAGATCCAAGAGCCAACCATGCCAGTTGAAACCAGGAAAGTGATTACGCCAGTTCCCAGGTCCTTCACCAAATCCAAGACAAGGCAGATTTCAGCCATATTCTACATATGGTAAAGACAGACAGACATACACACAGAGAGGCGCACACCCACAAAGAGATAACCCCACAATCCCACTTCCTTTTTCTTTGGAAGTCACTATTTGAACTTGCTAATTACACTTGTACATTTACATATTATTACATTATTGTTATTATTTTCAATTTCCTGTACATAACTTAAGAAACAGTAGACCAGTACTACAAAAACAAACAACCATATTTAGTAACTAAAGGCAACTGAAAGTAGCAAATGTTGATCTTCTCATGGTTATAATGACTTTTCTGATTCCATAGCTTTAGCAGATGCCTAAACAAGAAGAGCTTGTGGTAGGTGGGTGACTTTCCTTAAGTAGCTGAAGCCAACTAGTATTGGTAACACCTAAGTGAGCAATGAAAACTCTTCAGAACATGTGAGCAAACAGAGTACATAGCCAGGGTCCATGCCAGGCTTGGATTACTCTCTCAAAAGTAGGAGCTGCACGAACATCACGGCTACTGTTCTGTACACTAGCTGGATTCAAGCAGGATCTGGTAGGCTAGCCCTTGCACAGCTTTTGCTGTGTAGACCCTACACTGTAGACATTACCTAAATCGTTAATCCAAAACACTGCAGGGATAAATGGACTAAAGAGGAACTTGCTCCTTATCAGTTTAGAAGGACTGAGGTGAAACTGCGATATATATTAGCACAGAATACAAAGAGGATTCCTAAAATGCTTTCATGTGGATTACTTGTGTACTTCACAGGAGTCTGTGTGGGATTGAATGAACCCTGGACTTTTGGGAATATTTTTATACAAGCAGCTTCACTGCAGTTTCTGAAACATGCTTGGAAATGGTATTTAACTGTTTTTCATTTCTTACAGAATTGCAATAGGATCTGTACATTCTTGTCCAACTTATATAGTATAAAAATACAGCATGGATAAAGGGTAAGCACTAAAGTTTAGTACACAGAATTAAAACATTATCAGGGGGAATATACTCAGAACACAGGCTAAAATGTATTGATCCTTTTCGAAAAAGGAAGGAGCTATGCTCTATTGCCTATCATGTCAGAGTGAGGGTGACAATCTGCTTGCATTGGGCTGGACAGACCCGTAATTTGGCTGCAGGAAGGCATCCCATTTTACTTAACAAAGGGGCTGTATTTGCATGGCTGCTGGGAGTTGGGAGTGCACGGGTGTGGCTGACACCCATTTCCTATGTCCCTGCAGCTCAGGCACGCTGCCTCCTGACTCCTGGTTCTCTGCAGATCGTGAGAGCCAGGAGCACAATAGCACAGCTGCCACCTGGCTCCCTGCAGCTCAGGGGAGCCAGGAGCCAGACCCACAAGGCTGCACCTGGCTCCCAGCTCCCCACCACTCATGGGAACTGAGAGCCAGGAACTGGACCTGCGCAGCTGCGCCTGGCTCCTGGCTCCATGCCACTCGCGAGAGCCAGGAAACTGACTCGTGCTACTGCGCCTGCTTGCGGCTCCCTGCCACTCACGGGAGCCAGGAACCAAATTGGCATTACTACACCTGGCTTTCAGCTCCCTGCTGCAGGGGGAGCCGGGAGGAGCACAGGTGGGCTTCTGTCCCTGCCTCATCTCCCAGGACTTGTGGAGAGCTGGGAGGAGCACCAGTGGGAGAAGGTCACCTACAGAGCCACAGCCCATTCCTGATATCCTAAGGCATGGGGCGGCCTGGAGCTGCAGCTGCCCCTCGCGGTCAAGGAGCACCCCCTCTCCCCTGCACACACCCAGAAGTATGGCAGCTCCCATGGGACAGCCACTGCCTGACTCAAGGTGACCATCTGTCCCATTTTGGCCAGGATACCCCAGTCCCAGGCTGCCCTGTATTTATTCTAGGGGAAGATGGTCACCCTAATCAGAATAGGCTCCTTATTCCTTGTATATGGCAAAAAAAAAATTCTGATAGATTTAGCAGTGCCCATATGGTAGTATTAGGATTTAATATAGGGTTGTGCATATATGTTTTTAGGGCATAAATTAAGAACTCCTTTAAATCTACATTAGAGAGTAAATTCACACTAAACATTGCATTTCAACACCAATGAGTTTATGAAACAAAAACCCAACAGAAGAGAATACTCATCTGAGGCAGAAATTAAACAGTGTTCTATAAAACTTGTCATAAGACTACCCCTTCTATCAATACTTTATCATCTTTCTTATTTAATGTAGTATCAGTTTGTGCTGCTGGTATTTCTTTGTTGTTTGAGTATGTGTGAGCAAAATCTGTAGGTGTTGGTACTGGTAACTTGCACTTACTTCATGCACTCCTTGAACTCACAGAGTAAAATACCAGCCACGTTGAAATCAATGTCATAACTCCCATTGACTTGAGCAGAACCAGGATGTCATCAGTGACTTCCTTTTGTTGCCCGAGCAAAAGCTAAATGTAAAAACATGTAAAATGCCTAAATGGCTATGTTGGCTACAGACATACTTTTGACATATTAAATATGGCCTGGCTATGCTGAATACAGGACACCTGGTAAAAATTTCTCATAGTCAAGAGAGATCAAACGCAATCAGAACAATGCAGTACAAACATTCAAATTAGCAGCAGGTTGACTGAGTCCCTTTTAAAAAGAAGTGCTGCATAACCGTAGGTTTTTATTTACCTTCCTATTTCTAAGATTTGCATGGGGAGACATCACACACACACACACACACACACACACACACGTGTGCAACTGTATCACAAAAGCACGGGATGGCCAACTGACCTGACCCAACCCTCCCTGCCCAGTGCTCTCCACCCTCCATACCCCAGCACAGACCTGCCTCTCCTGGTACCTGGTGTTGTGCCTTCCTGAGATAGCACATGCGGGGCATGAAGGGTTCACCGGCCCTCCCTCCTCATATTTCTCTGAGAGTTCACACCAGAACATGGCCAGCAGCAGCCTTTTAATGCTATTCAGCAGGGAAGTGCCTCCAAGCACATAAAGGAGAAAGGAACAGGAAGTAGGGTTGACTTGGTCCATGTCTTTGCAGAGGTCAGCTCTTCCCCAACTTTCAACCCCCACCCCACACCCCTGTACTTAGATGTGTCTTCTCCCTTCCTTCCTGCCCATAGAAAGGCAACTAACATCTCCATGCTGCTACTGGCCACCAGCAGAATCCAGCCACCTCTTGTCCCCTGGCTATATGTAGGCAGGAAGGGGTTAAGACTTAAGCTGCATTGTGCACCAGGGCCTAATGAATCTGAATGCAGTCTTCCACCACCTGGGCCAGAGAGGTGGCTCAGCAGGGGAGAGTGCCTAGGGTAGACCAGCTCCATATCTCATGGGAGCTGGACATAGGGCAGGGGTGCTATGTGAAGAGGGTGCTAAGCATCCCTGCCCAGCAGGCTGCTGCAGAGCTTGCAGGGTTGGATCATGACCAGGCTGGAAATAGCTTCCTCCCCACCACTCCAGAGCTTAGCTGAAGGGTGAAGACAATACTCTGTGCCAGTGTTGTGCAGGACATCAGGGCTTGACTCCTGGACAGCATCCCAGGCCAGAAGGTCTTGAGCTTTCCCTGGGTGCCAGCCCAGCCTGACACAATGGGGGAAGGAAGGAACTTTCCCAGGATGTTGGTGAGCTGAATGATCTGACCAGGGCCTGATTTTCGGCACAGGGATTCATCTCACTGGAGGAGAGATACAGAGGAGCTGTGGGGTGGAGGCAGTGAAGGGGCATAGCTGGGAGAGGAAAGTGAGAGAGGAAGCATGTAAAGAGCTGATGGGTGGACAGGAGATGTGACGCATAACCAGCCACTACCTGCCCATGCTTATCAGCCACCACAGCAAGCAGACAGTGCTGGCTGGAAACTGAGTGGGACCAGGGGAGCGTGCTGGTCAAGAGCCGGCATGCAGCAGGGACTGCATGGACAAACCAGCAGGGGGAGAGGATGGCCCCAACCACTGCAGGTTTGCTCAACCACCAGCTTTGCACACCAACCCCCATTATCAACCACTGGTAGGTGGACGGCTGGCAAGCAAGGAACCGGCCACAAGCAGGTCCCACCATCACCAGTACTGATACGAGGGGAGAGATAGGACAATTTGCCTCTTTTTAAGATAAAGTAGGAACACCTGGAGGAGAACTTTAAAATGGGACATCTGGGCCCTCTAATGAAATATAAAACTTCCAAAGTTTACTGAAATTTTTATTAAAAATTAGCAATGAATCATTAGGGGAAAAGAAATTACTTCCTTGTCTAGCCCTGCACTTGAGAGCTCTGCAAGAAAAATGCAGAGAAAGCCTGCTCAGTGTCCATCTGCATGTCAGTTTTCTTATGGATAAGAAGAACAGTAACCTAATTCCACCAAAGCTTTTAAGTGCTAAACTAATCACTTAAAGTTTAAATAATAAAATATAATGTAATAGGTCATGTGTTGACCTATTTTGGCTCTAGGCATGCATACATATTAAGGATTTCTTTAGGGTTAACTGAGGTATAATGACTATACTTTATAGCAAGGGAAGATTTAACCCAACATGCTTTTCATGGTCTTATCTCGGGTCTCAGTCTTATATAAGGACAACATTAATCATAAAATATGAGAAACTAATACTTTAATTCCTTTTCTGACAATCCTATTGAGCACATGTCCTTGGCTCATTAGGTATAGTTAAGTAAGCTCCATTCACGTAAATATATATTTGTCAGTTAAGGCAAAACCTGATCACCCCTGTGAAACTTTAGCTTCATTTACACTTGCAAAATTGATGCAGGATCAAGTTGAACTGGTCATGCTAAGCATAATTAAGAAGCCAGTGTAAATAGCAAAAGCAAACTCATTTACCTGGCTATACTTTCCATTTTGAAGAGATAGGTTACATCTTAATTACAAGTGTTCATTCCCCTGTTATATGTGTCAAACTTTAACTACCATGGGGTCTTCTGCGTGTGGCAAACATACAAAATATTCTTTTAAAACCACTGTCAAACTATGAAGGCTGTCTTCATTACTCATCTGCTTCCTTTGCAAACCTTGTTGGGTAAACAGCTGAGTAAACAGCTGTTAGCACTGTAGAACAATGTATATGGCTAAATATCTGGATTCCTAATGTACTTTAACAAAATGCATATGGTAATAAAAACCTCTAGAGCAGTAACATAAGTGACTTGGATTTAATCTATATAATAAGATTCCAGGACTGTCACTGTGTGTGTCACACTGAAGCCTATTATAGCCTGAAGCCTATGTCTGTAGAGTCAGTGTGAAACAATGCAAGCATGGTTAAAGGTTCTTTTTGCTCATTGTATTATCCAGTTTCATGGTATGTTACTGTACATTTTTAAAATGCTCAGCCATTTTGATTTTACAAATTAAAGCTGTGCCACATACAACAATAGTAGAGCATATGTCTACACCATACCAAGAATGTAGACTACTGGTATCACAGGTAACAACCAATCAGCACCCTAGCATTAATACATTGCACAGAACAGTTTAATCGGTTGCATGAGGGAGATTGCTCAGCTGATATATTTTTTTGGACCAACAGTCACAGCTCTGAACTCAAATGCCACCTGTACAAACCAACACAAATCTTCTAGCACAGCCTCCCCAGACATAATCAATACAGCCAACAGATAGCACCGTACACACACAGCTCCTCACTGCAGTACATGTCCCGCAATCCCCACTCACACACATTAACACAACTCTCCCAACACAGCACAACCTCCCAAGCCCCATAGCTGTTCCTGCCATAAAGCCATAACTGTAGCTCATCACCAAGTTCACTCCTCACTTTGCTGCACAGTCTGTTACCATCCCGTTTTTCAGTTCTCAGTCATTACTGGCTTTCTACCCCTCCCTCTTCCTAGGACATTAAATATTACATCAACTCTTTCACCTACTAGTATAGAATAACCTTAGACAAGATATTCGATTTGGTAGTGGCTGACCAAAAACCGGATCTGATGTTTATTCATGTTTGATAACCAGGGTATTTCAGCGAAATAAAACTAGCAACTATTCACAAGCAACAGGTGGAGCACATATAATAAGGACTACAGTTTCAAAGTGCCATGTGCAAGAGTGCACATGCATATTATCTAAAAAGCTCGTTTTGCACTAAGTAAGAGATGCACATACTTTTAAAGATTTAGTCCCTAACCGCAATAGGCCAGATTCTACTTTAGGATACAATAGCCTAAATCAGTCAGATGAGCTACTATAATCCACAGATATTAGTCCCATGAATCAAATTCCATCATATACTATGCATGCAGACTAAGTGCCAGTGGGAGAGAAAAGGCATTAAGGAACTGTTTGTCTGCTCAGAACTAGCGGAGAAGGTGATTTGTTTCGCGTTAAGGGACGGTGTAAAAGAAAGCCCAGCTTCTTGACGGGCTACTATGCTATAACTTGCAAAGAGGCATGGTCTTCTAGTTTTGGGGGCATTTATTAAGTTAATAGCTGGCTAGTACATAGAATATTACCCTCCGCAGCACATGCTGCCTATGGTCAAATGCAGTTACTTTCCATAGCAGCAATAAAGGGCACTTTGGCTCACAGCACATGTAATGTGTAACAGTACATTGTCTAACACTAGTCCTGAAACACATGTATGGCTCTTATGCCACCTATGCTGTTGACACTACTGTACTTATTCGCCTTTCACCTGACTGCATCCATCTGGAGGAAAAAGAAAGGGGTGGGGGAAATTTTCACCCTAAATAATAATATAGTTCAAACTATATTTCAGCTTGTTTAATTATAGGATTGTTAAAAAAAAAATCAATCCCTTAGAATGAATGTCCCAAAAGAAACAATGTGCATGCACATACACACGACCAGCATAACATTAAGTTTCCATCTGCTCTAGTAATTTTCACAGTGAAAATCAGGTCCTTACTACACACTTTTACAGGTCCTCTACCTGTTTCTAAGAGCATGGTGGAGCACATGGTAATCATTAGAGCTCTATCACTGTTCAAATAAAAGGATATCATATTAAACTGTTTTTTACATTCTTGAGGCAATATACTGTATAACTTGGGAAGCTTAAATATATCTGGATAAAAAAAGTAATATGCCAAGCTTAAAATACAATATTACACACTGCTTAGCAAACAGCTAAAGAGGGTTTATGGAACACAATGATGGATGTAATTTATTTTGAAAAAATTATAAGCAAAAGAACTGAATTTAATCTAATATCACTGCTAAAGACTGCTATAATCTCATGCAGCATTTGGGCAGTACCTAGGGCCAAAGAGATGATCCTGAATTAGCATAGCATACAAATCAGCTTTTCCATTTTTATCAGATTATCTGCATTACTGGCTAATGCTGATGCATTCTGCAACATGCAATAAACACTTTTAAGCATCATATTTCCATGGTGTAAAACATCCAACCACATCTTAATTTCTTTAACAAGATAAAGTGTGCTATTTTTGCATGAATAATATTATCAGAATTACATTACATCTCTCCATTTATTATCTCTAATGCTACTTAAAAGAGAAGTTAATAGAGTAATTCATTCCCATATCATGACCTTGGTCACTAGTACACGATGTTTCATACTCATTATGCTGAGCTAAGTGAGGGCTCCGTTATAATATCACTTAATTTATATTCTGAATAATACTCTGGGGACAAGTTGCTCTTGTGCATTAGAGTTCTATCTAAATCACAATATTTGAAGACAAGTGGAGAGAACAGATAACTATTAAACAATGTGTTTGCCAGCATACAGCATTGTTACAGATTAAGACTGTAAGGCCTTGGGTATTAAAAGGTATGCAGTTTTGTAGCTTCTCCAGAAATATTTAGCTACTCTTACAAGTAGTAATATTGCATACTCAAGTTGCATTTTTGTAATACCAGCAGCTTTTTATAAAATAGCACTGATTATCATATCACAACTGGAGGAAAAAAACACAAAAATCAGTAATTTTCCCTAACAAATAGACTTTTTCCCAATGAAGACAATTTTGAGAAATTATCTTTAAGGTAGCAGGTTGTTAACACAGACAGTACCTGGGAACATAACTACAGCAGTGTAGATGTTGAGATAAGTGACTTGAGTGATGTGATGTTTAAATGTACCCTAAAATAACACCCATATAAAGAAGTAGGAGGGGGCAATGAGAGGCTTTTATACCTTCTGTTGAAGAAATGAGACCCAAGCCATTTTCCTTTTCAAACTAAATGATCAACATACATTGAATTACATTAATATACATCTTCTAGACACTTTCTGCAAGTAAAAGAGCTAGGCTAAAGCTACACTATGGTTTCTATTTCAGGATACATTTGTTTCCCAAAATAGAAACCCTATGGCCCAACACATTATATGAGGGGTAGCGGGGAGCCCAAAATAGGAGCTTATTTTGAACTCTGGTGCAGTGCTCAAAATAAGTTCCCTCAAAATAAATGATGCAATTTGTGCAACACAAATTGTGTAAGTTATTTCAAGATAGGGCTACAGTGTAGCCCTTGCCCTAGATAATTATTTTTGTTGGTTTAAGTAAGAGCTAACATTCTTCTTATAGCTCATCATCCCAACAACTAAACACTGACCAGAGCTCCCCAGTTTCAAAGGGAACCTCTCCATTTAATTCAGTGGACTTCAGATTTAGTTCTTGAATGAGTGTCAGCTGCCATGGGCTTTATATACAAATATTTCAAGGTTCCATACATGGTGTTTCTCCATAGCTTCCTGATCAAAACATGTTCACTCCCAAGTTAAAAAAAAAAAGAACAAGAGCAAAACAAATCAATCCTCCATCTAGCCCTGCAAACTCAAGATCTGGTTTCTTTCTTTTTTCCTTGTGCATCCCCCAGAGTAATAAAACTTCTGTGGGCCCCATTATGCCTCCCCCATTGTACCTCTGTAAGCCAATTTTGTTTAATGTGTTTGTACAGGAATATAGTAATCAGTTCACTAACTGGAGCTAAGTAAATTCTACATAATGTACATGAAAAAATAGCATCCAGCTCATCCTCTCTTTGTGGTACCGAATTTGTAGAGGATAGCATTAGTAAAATCTTATTTTTGTCACTCTAAAGAATAGAAAGGATTCTGAACACACAGGCTATGTCTATGTTAACCCTCCTCTTTCGAAAGGGGGATGCTAATAAGACACGTTGGGATATAAATATGCATGGCTATGTCTACACTAGCCCCAAACTTCGAGATGGCCATGCAAATGGCCATTTTGAAGTTTACTAATGAAGCACTGAAATACATATTCAGCGCCTCATTAGCATGCGGGTGGCCGTGGCACTTCAAAATTGACGCGGCTCGCCGCCATGCGGCTCATCCCAATGGGGCTCCTTTTTGAAAGGACCCTGCCTACTTCGAAGTCCCCTTATTCCCATCTGCTCATAGGAATAAGGGGACTTCGAAGTAGGCAGGGTCCTTTCGAAAAGGAGCCCTGTCAGGATGAGCCACGCGGCGGCGAGCTGCATCAATTTCGAAGTGCCGCGGCCACCCACATGTTAATGAGGCGCTGAATATGTATTTCAGTGCTTCATTAGTAAACTTCGAAATGGCCGTTTGCATGGCTATTTCGAAGTTTGGGGCTAGTGTAGGCACGGCCCATGTGTAATAGAAGGCCTCATGACCAAGCATACTGCAGCCATTGTATAACTAGTACTAGAAGCAGCACTGGGGATATGTCTACACTAGCCCCATGAGCAGATGGGAATAAGGGGACTTCGAAGTAGGCGGGGTCCTTTTGAAAAGAAGCCCCATCAGGACGAGCCGCGCAGCAGCGAGCCGCGTCAATTTCAAAGCGACGCAGCTGCCCGCATCCTAATGAAGTGCTGAATATGCATTTCAGCACTTCATTAGTAAACTTCGAAATGGCCATTTGCATGGCCATTTTGAAGTTTGGGGCTAGCATAGACATGGCCTGGAAGTGTAATGAATGATTTTGGCAGGTCTGAAGTAAAAGGTAACGTGTAGGATCTGCATGTCTCTGATTATTATGTTATGATATATTACAACACTGCTGACATATCAAAAGAGGTGATTTAGTAGCCATTGGTTATTTCAATTCATTCTTTTTGCATTTTTAATTAGTAAATGAGTCCCTCATGGCCCAATGATTAATTACACAATAATTCACTGGAGTACTTTCTTTTCCTGTTTGAGTGGAGCATAACATACAGAGAAACCATTTGGAATACAGGCTGTCATTATAAATTATAGAACACACACACACCACTCCAGTTGAGTTTGTGTCAGCACTTCCACTAAGTCCCTGCCCCACACACACACATTTAAGGGTATTTAAAGTTAGGCTGAAAAAATTCACTCCAAGTTGGCAGCCAGTACACAGGATCTCAGCCTGGGAGTTAACTCACATGAAAGGGAAGGGGTTGTGAGAGCGGGGAGAGAAGTTCACAGGGAGTCTGTATATACATACACAACATACATAAATTCTAGGAAATATTATTATTTACTATTAAAATGGGACACCTGAATTTCTGTATCTCTTCATCAGTACATCTCAAAGTTATTAAAGCTGGTAAATATCATTCTCCTCATTATTTCAGAGAAGCCAACTAAAATAGAGAGAATTTAAGTGACTTGCCTGAGTTTACTAAGATTGTGTCTACACTACAAGATAGATTCATATTTCAGACAGTCAGCTCAATTGTACAAGTGACTGTCTTCACTGTAGATACCCTAGCTCAATTTAAGGAGCACTAATATTGATAACATAATATCATCAGAACTGGGTGGGTGTAGTGCAGCGCGTATGCGCCATGTCTCCAAATTGAATTTATTCACCTCCAAAAATGTCCCATATGAATCCCATAAAACTATGCAGTTACCTGCCAAGTAAAACAGCTTCCTTCTGGGCTGCTCTCCATTCAGGCGTGCAGGAAGGAGGTCACAGGAAGCCCTCACATTCTTGATTAAATTTGAATTTGAATTCATCAGTACCCAGGCGTGCAAATATAAAGGGCACCCACAATGAAAAACTTCTTTAACCCATCATCATCACATCGTACCACATCAGTAGCCATTGCACCACATCGGTAGCAGTTGCATTGTTAGCCATTTCCTGCAATAATGAGCACTCAGGTTAGCGATCTGCCTAGTAGCCCTCAGGCTTTTAAGAGAGTTCCAGTGTGGACACATCAGGAGATTCTGGATCTTCTTGCAGTTTTGGGAGATGAATCAGTGGAGAGGAGACTTCAGGTGGCCAAGAGAAATGCAGACCTCTATGATCACATGTCACATGAGATGATCACCAGAGGTTACTCCAGAGACTCTGCACAATGCCAGGTGAAGGTGAAAGAACTCAATTAGGCCTATCACAAAGCTCAGGAAGCCAACCAGTGGTCAGGGTCTTCTCCACAGACCTGTCGATATTATGAACTGCTGCACATGCTTGCTGGGGCCTACCCCAACATGGAGCCTGATCTTAATTATGACACTTGTGGGGGTCCTGGACTGGAGTCAGGGTTGATCCAAGAGGAGCCGGGGGCCCAGGAGGAAGAGGACAATGGACACGAGGAAGGGGGCAATGAGCAGGGGCCTGAGGAGGTTACTTACGACAGCCCAGAGCTCTTTGCCCTAAATCTGGAACTGGTCCACACTATGCCTGCAACCTCTACACCAGTCCCCTCTATGCCAGTCCTTGAGCCCCTGGGACCAAACAATTCTGGTGAGTACTTTTTTCTGAATGCTGCAAGCGAGTTTCAGGTGGGCATAGGAATAAGTATGGGTATGGGTACAGGTTTTCAATGGTTCTGTGCCCCTCAGAACAGTGTGTTAATATTTCTGGGGACGGAGCACTTCTCCTTTTTAGAGATCTCCTTGAAGGCCTCATCTAGGCACTCTTATATTTTCTGCACGAGGTTTTTGGGCAGGCCTGACTTATTGCGGCTTCCACAGTAGCACACCTTGTCACACCCGGCAACCAGATAGCAATCTGGTGTCATGGCACCACACAGCAATTTGACAAATTTGCCAGGCTTGTGGTCACACAGTATGAGCAGCTCTTCTTTGTCGATATCTGTTAATTTTAGAAGGATAAGGTCTTCTTTGGCAACCTAAAGAAGCGCGTGAATTTGGATTGGATTTTTTTTCCTATGCTTCCTGCCCTTTTGCATTTGCCTGGAGTATATTCCCACGCTATGTGGCTGGCAGGTGCTCCATTTCTCATCCCCCCCCTCCCACACACACACACACACACACACACACACACTTGGTTTGCAGGAGCTCCAGGGCTTCTCCCCTCACATGTCCCTTCCCCCCGGCATTTCTTTTCACTTTACAGGGATCCCTACCCACCCAGGTGTCCATTTGGCTGGACTCAAACCCTTCCCTGTCACCACGCAACTGCCAGGCTCAAGGACCCTGCTACTACAAACCAGCATGGCACCGGCATGTTTGCCTTCCTTTAAATGGCCTTTTTCCCTGATGAGGGCTGCTCCGGTGACCACCAAGAAACCAATTTCCCCCAACCCAGGAGATGGCACAAAACCTCCCCTCCCCACTGGCATTTCTTTTCACTTTACAGGGATCCCCCTCACCCCATCTGTCCATGAGTGCTGGAACAGTTAGAGCTAAAAAATTGGACAGCACAAATGAAAATAGTATTTACCAAAGTGAAAATTCTTGCAGATTACCACCATTCTGGTAGTGAGGGTTTGAAAAGACCACACAGGGAGACAAAGTGTGAACAGCATTTCAACTTGTTGAAAACAGGCAGTGACTGCTACCTAATACACTGAATCTGAGGCTTTCACAAAGTTTGCTCAAAGTCCTCTTATCATTATCAAAATTCTTTGTACTTCTACTAAAGGCATACCAATGGAATGGCTTCAGTGGTGTTTCCCTCAGCCAAGGCAATTCCTACATGGCAGCAACAAACTGTCAAGAAAAAAAATTAGACCATGCAGGGCCTGTTACCTGGCCATAAAGTTTTCAGAAATACTTTCATCCTTCCTCCAGATATGAAAATGCAAACTCAGACATCTAAATCCTTGCACCCGAACTTTCTAACACCTACAAATACTTTTTAAACCAACATAACAATTTAGTTTAATTGCCCCAATGACATTTGCTGGCATAGCTTGTAATACAGGTTGAACCTCTCCAGTCTGGCAACATCAGGACCTGACCGGTGCTGAATAAGAGAACTTGCTGAATGATGGGAGGGCAATATTGGCTAGCACATTACCAACACTTCCACTGCTTACTGGGCTCTTTGAAGACATTTAGGGGTGAATGGTAGCTAAATAACAGCACGGAACACTGAGGCTGTGACCACACGAGCAGCTCATTTAGAAAATTATTTCGAAAATTATTAGGGACAATTTTGAAATGAGCAGGAGAGCGACTACACAGCAATTGCTCGTTTCAAAATTAATTTCAAAACTAAAAGGCATTCATTTTGAAATAGTTATTCCACTCCCATGTTGGGAATAATGCCCCCTTTCAATGTTAATTTTGAAATTAAATGTGTGTAGCCACTCCTGGGCTGCGATTTCGGAATTAAAAGTCCTCCACAGAGCCGGTCCCTCCCACCAACATCCAGAGCTCTATGGCTGTCAGCTGCAGGTGCCTCAAAGCTGCAGGGACACACAAACCCCGTGCAGGAAGCTGAGAGTGTGCTGGCAGACATAGGAGCATGAGGTGGCCAGATGATAATCCCTAGCAACCCCAGAAAGTGACACTCCTCCATGGCCGGAATGATGGCTAGCAGCCAAGACCCTCAGGATCCCTGTGGAGCCAAGGGGTCTAGGCGGCAGGGCTCCCAGGGCTCTAGGCAGTCCCCAAAGAGGAGGAGGGCCCTCTGGCTGGAAGCTGAAATCCAGGACCTGCTGGCTGTCGGGGGGGATGAGGACATCCCGTTCAAGATGGAGGGGCAGAAGAGAAAGGCAGACTCCTTCGCCCTCCTTGCCAGCAATCTTGCCACAAGGGGCCACCCCTGTGGACCCCTGACCAGGTCCACTCCAAAGTGAAGGAGCTGCAGCAGGGCTATGCCCGGGCAAGGGACTCAGACAGGCAGTTGGGGCAGCACCGGCCACCTGCCCCTACTTCAGGGAACTCCACCAGCTGCTGGGACCCAGGGAGGCTGCACCACCTGAGGAGACCCTGGAAACAGGGTAGCCAGAGGGGCAGGGTGAGGAGCCCCAGCCAGGACCTTCGATGCCCCCCCCACCACTGCAAGTCCCAAAGTATCTGCTAGCACCAGGGACAGTGACAGTGGGAGCGAGGGACAGCTGTGCATTGCCAAGCCCTCTGAGCACCCTAGCCAGGCTACCTCCACCTGGGCCTCTCCTGAACCACCCAAGGAACCCTAAGGTAGGACGAGGCATGGGGTGCCCTGGTCATGTGGGGGGGGCGGTCCCCAACGCAGCCAGTATGGGTCTGGGCACTTGGCCATGGGCCAGGGACCTGAGGATGGCCGTTGTCGTTGCTGGGGGGGGCCTGCATTACCTTGTCAGAGAGGTGGGAGCTGGTGCGCTGGGTGTGGTTGGGCAAGCCCTGCCCACCCATGGTTCCCCACTCCTCCTCCCTGTGAGTCTGAGCCCTTAGATACCTCAGTCCAGTCCTACCTCCCTGTTCCACCTGCCCCATCCTGGCCCCACCATAGTCCCCGGACCAGGGGCGGTTGTGGCTCCCAACCAGCCACTCCAATGGAGGATTGAGGCCCTCCCGCACCTCCCCATGTATATCGTTCACCCCGCCCCCCCACGTAAATAGTTTTATCCCCATCCCCCCTGTAAATAGTCACATGTACTTTGTGTTCCAAAAATAGCATTTGAATTTATTTAACGGTGCTATGTGTCCTGCCTCGGGTGGGGATGGCAAGGGGGGTGCTGGTGAGGCAGGGGTGAGAATGGTGGGGGGTTGCCAGGAGTGAGGCAGGCCAGGTCATGGGGCCCCTGGGCAAAGGTCTCCCGGAGGGCCTCCTGCGCGCGCACCCCGTCCCTGTGCACCTGGCGACAGGGGACCGCACCTGGCTGCTCATAGTACGGCACAGCCTCAGCTGCCCAGTGTGCCACAAAGAGCTCCTGCCTGCTCTCCATGAGGTTGTGGAGTGCACAGCAGGTGCCCACGACTGAGGGCACTCTGGGCAGGCCTACCTCCAGGTGCATCAGGAGGCACCCCAAACACGCTTTCAGACAGCCAAATGCCCACTCCACGGTGTTCCTGGTCTGGTTAAGGTGGGCATTGAAGGGGTCCTGGCTCTTATAGGTGTGTCCCATGTAGGGGTGCATTAGCCAGGCCTGGAGTAGGTAGGCAGCATCAGCGATGATGCATGGGGGCATGGTAACGTCCCCCACCAGCAGCTCCCATGGGGGGATGTAGGTGCCCTCTGCCATCCTGCAGCCAAGCCACGAGATCTGCAGGACGCGGGCATCATGGGCCCTGCCTGGCTACCCCACACAGATGTCTGTGAAACATCCTCAGGCATCCGTGAGGGCCTGGAGGATGATGGAGTGGTAAACCTTTCGGTTGATGTAGCATCCCCAGCTGTGTGGTGGGGCCCGGATGGTGATGTGGGTGCTGTCCAATGCACCAATGCAGCTGGGGAATACCAGCTGTCGGAAGCTGGCCATGGCAGCTTCCACATCTCCAAGGTGGATCAGGCAGCACAGGAAGATCCTGCTGATGGTGGTGACAACTTGTAGGGGTAAAGGGCACAGGCACCAATCAGTGT
>NC_134138.1:111853797-111911297 GCF_033958435.1 Carettochelys insculpta | reverse complement strand
TTCAAGAATAAAATCATGTAAGGAGAAGAATGTGGCAGAGAAGGGATTCTAATCTCCTGAGGTTATCTGATATTTTGCATAACTTTGGGCAAGAAACAGTCTCTTATCCCCACCAGTTCACTCCATCTTCAAAACAGGATTACTAGCACTTTATTACCATGCAGGAACGTCGTGAGAATAAATACATTAAAGACTGAGAGCTGCTCAGATACTGAGCTAATGATAGATGCATAAGTATCTTAGATGGGTAAATGTAGTAGTAGTTTCAAGATATGAGCTCAATTTACACATACTCAAATGCTGCTTCTTAAATAGTCAACTACCCCCTTGTTGAAAATATTTGAATTCTTGAATATGAAATATAACAGACGTAATTTCAGGATGGAAATGCTAGTGATCAGAGTGAGAGTCTATTTTAGGACAGTTATTTTGCAGGTCCGTATGCTGGTGGGGGATGTGAAGGGTACAAATGCACCCCATACAGGTCCAGTTTCTCACACTTGCTCCCTCCTGTGCTGTGCAGGAGAAGACTGCAGGTCATGATAGGGAACTCAAGGTACCCTGGGAGCTGTAGTTCCTTGGAAGTCTTCCTGCCAAGAGAGATGGCCCTGGAGTAGGGAAGGGGCTACATTTCCCAGCATGCCCTTGGCTGCTAGCAACAGGAAAGGGAGGGGGGTGACTATTTTGAATATAGCTTCTCACTTATGATATTACAGCAAGAACCCAGAAGGCAGTTTCTATAAAACCTCTTACTGTATAAATATTTATATGTTACAACAAAATGATTTTAAGTCACTGTTTCCACTCAATTTTTTTATTAATCTCTTTTATGCACATTCATTGCACGACTATTTTGAATTTCTTTATATTTAAAAGAATACCATCCACATTTACAAAAAAAAGCACATCCCCCAAAGAAATTCCTGTGTATATGTTTTGTGTCCTAAACAATAATGTGTTGGATCATCAACTTATTGCATGTATTTTGTAAGGAAAGGGAAGGAAGACGATCTAATTTTTCACTGTGGATTAAGTCTACTGGGTTTAATTTGTAGTTATGCCCCTGTATCCCTTTGACTTCTGTTGAATCACTTAACTCTGTGACTCCATTTTTACATTTGTAAAATAGGCATTATGAAATACCTCACTGATGTACTGTGTTAACTAAATTAATATTAACCAAGCTCTGAGATATTTGGATACAAAATGCTATATAGTAATGTATCAGATTTTTTCCTCCTCCTGACACAAGTGTCCTCAATCAAGTATAAAATGAAAGTCAGTAAGCTAATTGGGAGTTGCCTCTAGATGTGAAGTACAGCAAACAGAAAACTAAATTAGTTCTGGCAGTTAACAAGGTCTATATTGTAGTTCATCATAAAAATTGTTACTTAGAAATGCAATGACTTGAGAGAAAGAACTGAAGGCCTTATCCTGGAAAGGAAAACCCAAGAGCTAGATTCCTACACACTCCAAAGCACTACTAAACATTCACACAATCACAGGGAATGTGCAGAATTATTTGGAATTGCCCTGTCCAAATATGGACCTATACTGCTCAGAACAGAGAACCAGGAAGCCATGCTTAACTTCCTGTATGGCAACTAAACAGAGCTACTTTTTCAACACAAAACTAGTCTGAACTGTCACATTCCTGAAGCTAGATTGCCAAAAACCTATGCAGTGAATAGTTATTATTCAAGATTCAGCAGTGGCAGGTGGTCCTTTTCAGGAGAGCATGAAAAAAGAAAATAAATATTTCAACTCTCCTCCAGACAATCAAGTTGTGAAAGTCAGTATTGGAATGCTAACACACAACCTTGTTATGACTCAAGATCAAACTTAATCCTTCATTTCAATGGTCTGGCTGCAATCTAGAAAAGTCTTAATCATGAAGGCTTTAGTGAAGCCAATCCATGAGCATCTACAACAACACAAATATTTCATAGTAACAGAGAGGAAGCCGTGCTAGTCTATACACTAGCAAAACACAAAGCAGTCAAGTAGCACTTTAAAGACTAGCAAAATAGTTTATTAGGTGAGCTTTCATAATATTGAGTTTGTTCTGGTCTGGCTATGGCCTCAAGAAGTGGGTCTGTCCCACGAAAGCTCACCTAATAAACTATTTTACAAATACTTCATTGCATCTCTATTCGTGTAGAAGTGACCAATAGTGGCATTACAGAAAATGTATCAGCTATGTTATTAGGGGATTAAAGTACAATGTACCAAAGCAAAAATATTGAAAGTATATGCAGATAAAGACATTATTGTATAAAGAAAAAGTCTTTCCACCTACTGGACCTATATTTTGTGTATTTATTTATTTATTGTATATTTATTTGTGTTTTCCCATTGTGCTTGTTGTCCATTGGCTTTAAAAAAAGCCTTTGATTTGGTGGAACAAAATGCAGCTCTGGATACTTGCCTTCTGCAAGGCATCTCCCCAGTGTATGTTAGAATCATACAAGACTCCATGATGAACACAACTATGGAAACCATGCTTTTTGATGATCCTTTGAGCAACTAAGTTAGTCAAGACTCAAAGCAGGGAGATGTTTGTTTATTGAAGTTGTTTGCCAGCATCCTGGAAGACATCTTGCAGAAGACTGAAATGAACAAGGGATTTCTGATTGATGATGAGGTTTTTCAGATGACCCTTTTCACAGATGTCATCATTCTAATTGCGTCAGAACCCTGAAAATTTGCAAATCCTCCTCAATGACATCAGTAAGAATACAAAGGAGACTGGTCTGACCATCCTCACTGAAAAAACAAAGTAGATGAAAAACACATACAGTTTGGAGTGTGTCATGAAGCTGGATGGATGGTCCATCAAACTGGTGGATCCATATGTATATCTTGGACAAGCCTTGCAGATGAGTTGGGTCAGATTGCCTTTTGGAATCTGTGCAGTGTCATTGTCGATCCCAAACTTTCCACCACTATGAACCCGTCTCTTTATCTTTCTGGTAACAATGCATGGCTGTCAAACATAGAATGCTTACAAAAGGATCAAAGCTGCAAACCACCAAAAGAACAATGGAAAGCTGCATGGTGGGTGTAAGTAAGTTACAGCATTGTTACTACAGATAATTTGCATGCCAGGAGTGATGTCAACACCATCATCTAAGTTATGTGTGGCTATGTCTACACTTGCCCCCTTCTTTGAAGGGGGCATGATAATCAGGGTGATGAAAGATTACTAATGAAGTCTTGTACATGCATCACAGCACTTTATTAGTAGTCTCCCATCACCCTGATTACCATGCCCCCTTCAAAGAAGGGAGCAAGTGTAGACATAGCCTATGACTATTAAAAGGAGATGGGCTTGTTATGTTTTATGATTGAGAAACAACAGACAGCATGTATACTCCACTGGTATTCAAGAGATGTGAAAAAACAAGAGGAAGGTCTCCATCATGTTGGGTGGATCCTTTATGGAATGTTCATGGAAGGACGTGTAGGAGAGTCGTGCAAAGCAAGACGGTGTGGAACAGTTGCAGTCTGTATCAGTGGCAAGAACATCTGTGTCAATGAAATCATGCATGTTTCAGAGTACATGTTCAAACACTCACAACCAGGAGGAATCAATCAAGAAAACAGAGTCCGTAACAGCAAACAAATGGTAGCTAGCTGAAGTACAGGCCCCAGATTTCCCCACTCATTCAATCCTTTGTAAAGGAAAAAATTCCCAACTGTATGCACAGGAGGACAAAGGAACAAACTGCCTGGGGAGCTTGTGGAAGCTCCATCCCTGAAGGCTTTCAGAAGGAGGCTAGATCGCTACCTCTCTTGGATGGTTTATAACTTCTTTATCTTGGCATGAGGTTAGACTAGATGACCCCCATGGCCCCTTCCATCCTATGATTCTGTGACTGTAAGGGTCACCTATGTTTGCGAATGCACGGCACGTGTGCACACACATGCACAGTGCTGCCCACCCCCTGCTCCTACTTCAGCCCTTAAAGCCACCAAAACGACATATGATTTTTCACTTGAGCATTCCTCAAAAAATCTTTGATTCACAGGAAAAGATTCTATTACAAAAAGACTTCAAAATGCATTGCAACTTATATCTATAGGAGTGACTCCATCCACTTCTCTGAGCAGAACAGGGCACCATGATGTGCTGCATGGGGCTATGTGGCAATTTAAAAGTCCCAAGGCTCTGGCTGACACCACTCCTGGGACCTGGGGCAACTGTCCTTTTGTTAACACCTCCCTATTCCCCATCGGCAGACCTGTAGCTTAGTAAACCAGTATAAATTAGCACAAGCTGGGTGAAATTCTGGCTTCCTTGGGGTGAACAGGAGTTTTGGTACCCACTCCGAAGAAGTCAGGATTTCATCGGCTGTGAGGAGGCATCCACTTATCTTTGACTCTTACAGGCCCTTTCTAGACCTTGAGATACATAGCACTAGAGGCTCAGTCTATTTTGAGCAAAGGACGTGCACTCCCACAAACATTAGCAGCCTGATCTAGAAAATCTGAGATAGGTTCAGACCTTATGATAGAACCAGTAAGTAAACAGATGAGGCTTATAGACTTGAAATTAACATTCTTAACAAGCTGTCCTAGAATAGAATAGCAATAAGTTCTATTTAGAATATATACAACATACATACACAGCCCTTCTACCACCACACACACTCCGCGTAATATCAGCGTCTGTTTCAGAAAATTAAAATCCTCACAGGACTCTGTTCCAAGTCCATTATACTACATGCTGCCACTGACCTGCAGTTCCTAAACATATAAGGAAGACAATGTCCAGTCAATGCCATTAGCTACGCAGCTCAGGGAGATGCACTTAAGGCTCACTTGAAAATGTATTGTGTAATTCTCAATTTATAGAGCTAAATGAAGTAGGTGTGAAGTTTTTAAAGAAAAAATGTGCATGCTTTTTAGACTACTTTCCCCCTTAATATGTTGTAGAACAAATGTCAGTATCTCGGGGGATATAAAATATTGATGAATGCTATAGTACATGTTGTTGCTATTCCCTTGATGAATACCCACATTTACAGAATAGCAGAACAACAAATCATGTGCAACTCACATAACTGGCTAACGTGTAATTTACATCTGTTACATCCTAAGCTTGTTCAAAACACAGTTTTTGTGTCTCCCAGCCAAAATTACATATGATTTTTCACTTGAGCATTCCTCAAAACAACTTTGATTCACAGGAAGGATTATATTACAAAAGAAGATCCCAAAATGCATTGCAAGTTACACCTTTAGGAATGATTCAGTCCACTTCTCTGGATAGAACAGGGCAACAGTTTGACACAGCAACACACATGACAAATTTTACCTTACTCTAATTCACCCTGCAAGGAAAATTTAACAAGTTAAACCTAGTCCTGACTTAATGCTAACCTCTTTTTCTTAATAAAAAATGGCAAAAGGTTTATAATAAGCACAAATGGACTGGGCTTCAGTTTTATATTTCATCCAAAAAGCAGCACTTCCAAAATACTTAAGCTCTTCTCACATCAGCACTGGGGCAATGCTTCATGATGATTCACAAGAAAAATAGTTTCCTATCGGTTTAGGCAATTACACCATATTTATCACCACAGCATTTGAGTACTTAGTACCTCAGAATGATAATCTCCCACCATAAATGGGCATTCTTTGAGGATCTTCTCATCAGGAATGTTCTATACCTAAAACCTCCTTAAAGTTTTCAAATCTTACAAAAACTACCTGCCTCCTTGTAGATGGTGATATGAGTAATAAACGGCCCACACATATAATACTTGGCAAACTTTGAACGTAAATTAAACACAGATAAAAAACAATATTCAGCCATTCTTGTACTATTATGTGTTGGGTATCAGTGCATACAACGTACAGTAGGTACTAGAAAACTTGTTTCCCTTTACAAAGGACAATGGTCTAAATTAGAATGTAGTTCTGACAAATAAAACAACAGGCTTACATCTCATAGGTCCAATATAAATATGATCTTTTATTTCTAATTTAAAATATAATTCCAGGGGGATTTCCTTAGCAGGCCATCACTGTAAGTTCTTGAGAAAAAGCATCTGAGTTCTTCTTAAAATTTGAAAGAGAAAAAGATTTATTGTGTTAGTAAATAAGATAAAACACATGGGCTACGTCTACACGTGCACCCAACTTCGAAATCGCTTATTTCGATGTTGCGACATCGAAATAGGCTATTTCGATGAATAACGTCTACACGTCCTCCAGGGCTGGCAACGTCGATGTTCAACTTCGACGTTGCTCAGCCCAACATCGAAATAGGCGCAGCGAGGGAACGTCTACACGGCAAAGTAGCACACATCGAAATAAGGGAGCCAGGCACAGCTGCAGACAGGGTCATGGGGCGGACTCAACAGCAAGTCGCTCCCTTAAAGGGCCCCTCCCAGACACACTTTCATTAAACAGTGCAAGATACACAGAGCCAACAACTAGTTGCAGACCCTGTATATGCAGCACGGACCCCCAGCTGCAGCAGCAGCAGCCAGAAGCCCTGGGCTAAGGGCTGCTGCCCACGGTGACCACAGAGCCCCGCAAGGGCTGGAGAGAGAGTATCTCTCAACCCCCCAGCTGATGGCCGCCATGGAGGACCTCGCTATTTCGATGTTGCGGGACGCGGATCGTCTACACGTCCCTACTTCGATGTTGAACGTCGAAGTAGGGCGCTATTCCCATCCGCTCATGGGGTTAGCGACTTCGACGTCTCGCCGCCTAACGTCGATTTCAACTTCGAAATAGCGCCCAACACGTGTAGACGTGACGGGCGCTATTTCGAAGTTACTGCCGCTACTTCGAAGTAGCGTGCACGTGTAGACGCAGCCATGGATTACTAAGGAAAACACTAGGGCCACATCTACACGAGCGAGTGTATTCAAAAGTAACGTCGAAAGATGGCCTTCTTTAGAAATTCCCCGCAAAGCATCTACACACAAACCAAGAACTTTCTAAAGTAACTTTGAAAGAATGAGGCCGTTCTGTGGAAGTTGGTCCTCCATTCCCACAGTGGGAAGAGCTCCCCCTTTCAAAAGACTATTTCAAAAGAGAACAAGTGCAGACACTCTATGGATGGCTCTTTTGAAAGAGGGAGTCCTCCATGGCGTCGATCAGCTGGTGGGCAGCAGCACCACTCACAGCATGAGTGGAGCTCTATGGTTTCAGCAGCCACACATGTTTAAAGACACAAGCTCCCACAAACCCCCAGACAGGAAGCTGAGAGCATGCAAGCAAAAGGGAGCCCACCCTGCTCTACAGCCTGCTGCCAGCCATGATACCCCTATGGCTAGCCAGCCAGATCCCCGCCCAGCCCAGGAGCCTCCCAAGGAGACAGGGAAGCCCTCACAGGAGGCAAGCCAGGCCCTGAAGTGCTGGGCCACCACCTGGATGGAGGCCAAGCTCTGGAACTTCCTCTCCTTCTGGGAGGATGAGGAGGTCCTCCATCAAATGGGGGTCTGGTGCCGCAATGCTGCAGCATTTGAGTAGCTGTCCAAGGGCCTCATCAGTTGGTGCCACCCCACCCACACCCTGGACCAGGTCCAGCCAAAGTCAAAGATTTGAGCAGGGATACTGCAAGGCCCATGACACAGCTAGATGGTCAGGGTCAGCACCCACCAGCTGCCCCTACTTTAAAGAAGTGGATGTCCTCCTCAGGCCAGGCAGGTAAGACTCCCTTGGTCATCATCCTGGACTCAGCTGAGCCAGAGATGGAGCTAGGGATGATGACAGAGGGTGAGGACCACCTGGGACCAGCGGCTGCCACCAGATGCCTGTGGAGGGCACAGACACTTGAGACCAGGAGCAATGACGATGGCTCAAGTGACAGGGCCCTTGTCACCAACAGCCTGTTTGAGCTGTGCAGCCAGTCCCCCTCCACCTGGGCCTCGCCTGAGTTCCTGGAGGGACAGAGAGGTATGTGTCGTGCATGCTGGTCACCCTGGGGCCTGGGGAGAGAGCACTCGGTCCTGCCTGAGGTGGCCACAGCCCACCCACGTGGCCACCAGCCCTGGTATGCATGGAACTCTGATGGACACACTCCCTGGGCCACAGGGGGCTGACGCACAGCGCTCAGCACCACACAGCCAGGAAACCACCATGGGCCACACAGCTGTGGAGGGATTCAAGGGGTGGAGGGGAGCCCATGCCCATGCCACCCATGGGAGGAACCCTGGGATGTGGACATTTCAGGGCCTTCAGGATGGGGAAGAGAGGGGAGGGGCAAGGACACAGGGCAATTGCATGGCTAATGGTCCCTTCTTCTCTTCCCTTCTGCCTCCACAGCTCCAGCAGTGAACGTGCCCTGTGCACGGCCAGGGAGCCCAGCCTCCGAGGACAAGAGGAAGCGGCCCGGACAATGACCCGGGACAGCAAAGGGCCACTGCTGCTGGGCCATCCACCAGCGACACCAGGCTGGAGAGGAGGAGGAGGCGGCGGCAGGGGACCCCACCCACACCATGGCCCAGTGGGAGCTCACTAGTGTGTTAAGGGTGTGGCTCTCCATGGATCAAAAGTCCTGGGACCGGTTGTCAGCCAACCTGGAGGCCCCGACACTGGCCGTGACCACCCACCTGACCCCAGCCGCCACCCCACACCTACCCTCGACCCTACTGTCTGCCCCCTCCTCACCGTTCCCCCATCACCCAGCCTGCCTTCAAACTCCCCACCTCCAACCTCCCCATTCCAGGCCCCCATCACACTCTCACACTCTGACTTCCCCCCGCTCTAGCCCCCTCACCGACCTCCCCCCACATACTACCCCCTCCACAAGCCCGACTTTGCTGCCCTCGTCCCAGCTCATCTCCCTGCAGCTGGCCTCATGTAGGGGCACAGCTGGGCTGAGTGCCCCCTGCTCCCCTTTCCCCCCCATGCAGACCCCAGTGAAGCTGCAGGGGCCTCAGCCCAGCTGTGCCCCTACCTCCCCATGCTCCCAGCCCTGCCCAGCCCTGGCAAGGCCCCCGGACATGGGGGTAGTGGGGGCCACAAGCAACAGGGATCCTGTGCCTGAACCCCCATCAAGAGGTAAGGTTCCCCACCCCAACCCTCGACCCTCCTGGGGCATTGCAGTCCACCTGACCTGGGCCACACCACCCCTGTAAATAGTTCCCCCAGCCTCCCAGCTCACAGTTCGCCCAGCCCCCAGTTTGCAGTTCTCCTGGCCTCCCTGTAAATATATAGTTCCCTCCAGTCCCCAGTTCATCATTCTCACGGTTCCGGAGGGCACAGACAGTTGTATAGTGATCAATAGACTGTTTATTGATGTTTAACCCTGTGTCCCCTGTGCATGTGTGGGAATGGTGGTGGTCATGTGTATGTGAAGGGGTCAATGTAGCCCCTAGGTGAAGGCCTGATGAAGGGCCTCCTGCATCCACACCCCATTCTGATCAGCCCCATGGCATGGGGAGGCAGGCAGCTGCTCATATCTGCGCCCTGCCTCAGCAGCCCACCCCTGCACAAATGGCTCATGTTTCACCTCCATCAAGTTTTTCAGGGTGCAGCATGCCCTGACCACCACCGGGACATTGTGGAGGCCCACCTCCAGCCTGGTGAGGAGGTATCTGAATCACCCCTTCAAGCAGCTGAACACCCACTCTACTGTATTGTAGGCTCAGTTGATCTGCTTATTAAAAACTTCATGGGTAAGCTGGGTGTGACCCATATATGGCCTCATGAGCAACACCTGCAAGTGTAGGCCACATCTACCACGATGCCAGATGGCATCATGGTGTCCCTGATGGGGAGCTCCTCCTGGGGATGTAGGTCCCCTCAGCCATCTGGCAGCCTGGACCCGAGTTCTGCAATACCCTGGCATCACGGGCATGGCTGAACTAGCCCACACAGATGTCCAGAAACCGTCCCTTTGCACCCACAAGCACCTGCAGGACCACAGAGTGGTAGCCCTTGTCGTTCTCATAGGCCCTACCACTGTGCTCTGGGGCCCAGATGGTGATGTGTGTGCCATCCAGCACCCCACAGCAATTCAGGAGGACCAACTCATTGAAGCCCTGAATGGCATCATCCAGGTCCCCTACATGGATCAGCTGCTGCAGGAGGACCTTGTTGATGGCCCAGACAACCTGCAGGGAATGGGAGGAGAACACACTCATGAGTGTGGAGGGGGAGCAGCATGCCTACCCGTCCCATCCCTGCCACCCTCTTTCCACCCCAATACCCTACAGGGCATGCCTCCTTGGGGCACCTTCCCCCTGCCCCCTCTGTGACCACCCATTCCAGTCCCCTCCCCATCCTTGGGGGGACCACCCCCCTGGTCCCCTATGGTGGCCCTTGCTGGGGACCCCTGTCCTCCCTGCCCCCAATATGGGTTGGGGGCATGACCCAGGCATGGCTTACCTTATTCAGGACAGCCCTGATGGTGGCCCTGCCCACCACAAACTGGTGGTCAAACGATTGGTGACTGTCTGGGGTGGCCAGTTTCCACAGAGAGATGGCCACCCTCTTCTGGAGTGGGAGAACTGGCCTCATGTGGGTGTCACAATGCTTGAGGTCTGTGATGAGCTAGTGGCACCGATCCAGGAATGATCCCTTGGTAATCCTGAAGTTCTGCAACCATCAGTCGTCACCCCAGTCCTCCAGCACCAGCCAATCCCACCAGTCACTGCTTGTGGGGAAAACACAAGCAGCAAATGATCCCGGGAGGAACAGATGGGGGCATCCCACCCTGAGGCCACTGTAACACTGCAGCCAGCACCCTGGCCATGGCCTCAATGGATGCGGGGTGGGGGAGCTGTGTAGAGTCCTACTGTGAGCCCAGGGTGCCTCTTGAAGTTGCTCTCCATCTGGCTGCCTGGGACAGCTGGCCAGCTCTCAGTGTGTGCAGGTGGAGGCTCCTGGGCGGGGGTGAGTGGAGGGAGGGATCTTTAAAGGAACAGCTGGTGACAGCCCCAGAAGGGCTTGGCTGCCATGTGACCCTGCCTGTGGCATTTCCAGTCCCTGTACTTTTGAAAAGGTGTCATGGGACATGTGGACACTCTCTTTTGAAAGTGGGACCTTCCGAAGCAGTGGGTGTGGCCTTCAGTCCCTGTTTGCCAACGTGGATGCTGCTTGTCGAAACGCCATCTATTGACATTTATTTTCAAAAGCTGTCCTTTCGCAAGGACGTTGTATTGTAGATGCAGCCTAGGTGACCAGCTAGTCTGATAGCTTCTTTACTGCTGAATTACAGTTGTAACAGGTCATGTAAGGGCTTTCATCTGTGTACATACAGAGAGTAGTAAAGGTATAATAAAAGGGTTAGCTATAAGAAAGCTTAAGCCACACATGCCTTATAATTGACTAAATTCTATTCTTTGACACCAACTGTATGTTTTAATGGCATATTGTCATCCCAGAATTATAACTATTAAGAGCAAGCGCCTGAGGGAGTTCAAGGTAAGAAGTTAGGACTTGGGTTTATGATATTGTGGTCAAACTAATGCATCATATCTTCTGAAAGCAGTGGGTTGTTAAACTTGGTACATGGTTGTTTGCACGATTAATTTCTCTCCCTGCTGTCAGAGAGCACGGTCAATTTTTCCTAACACAAAATTGACATCTTTGCAGCATTTATCAGGCATGGGGTTTTCCACTGACTTTCTACATGGAATATGCAAACCATTAAAAGGAGCTCTCTCTCTTAGGAAATAAATGTCTACTTTGTGTGGAACTCAGAACCATGGGTACCAGCTAAGATGTTGGATTGTAAGTGTTCTGTTATTGCACCTGTAAAACAGAAGTTCTGGGACCCCCTTATTTTTAATGACTCCCTCCCCCTGCCACCTTTAAGCCTTCGATGATTTTTTTCTTCAGATATTTCTTCCTGATAGTTCTGGACAAAAGTCTGTTAATTAGAAATACCTGAGTGAGAGTAAGTCTTGTTGCTACAGAGCTCCACAAGACTCAGGTAGAGTCATTCAGCCCTTATGCCAGTGGTCCTCTGTGGTTCTCACCCTTCCATATTCACCACAGCCCCCTGCAGTCTAAATTAATGCTCTCCCCCTCCCCCAGAGCCAGGCACCCCTAGCCTCCATTCTAAACGAATGCCTGCCACTCATCAGAGCACCAGAGCTGCCACTTCTGGAACCACCAGAGCCCCTGGAGCCTCTGGGCCCACAAAGGCTGACAACTCCACCAGGGCCACTGGGGCTGCCCAAGTGGCTGGAGCCTCTGGGGCTGCCAGGGCCACCAGAGCAGCCAGAGCCTCTGGGGCCACTGGAGTGGCTGGGGCTGCCAAGCCACTGCCACTAGGTTGCTGCTGCTGGGGCCCCTGGGGACATCGGGGCTGCCACTACACACTTCTCCCACCAAGTGTGGCAGGGACATGTGCAGAGCAAGCAGATAGCACTCCCCCCATGCAGCTTGATTAGGAGCTGTATTTAAAGGCATGCAGCTCCAGAGCCTGAATCACCACACTGTGATGTGCTGTTTGCCACTTGTGGCGAGTAGCAAAAAGTATTGGATACCGTAGCCATATGCTACAGTATAACATTGCAGTTACAAAAAACACACAACATAACACCACCAAGGCCTTTAAGTTCATGTTTGCTACTGGCCATTTTTTTTTTTTTTACAAATTCTTGTTCTGGTAGGTAAAAAGCTGAGAATACCTTGCCTTATATGGGGCAATTTATTTACAGGATTGGCGTTTCCTGCAAATTATTGCCCAGTACAGTAACTACAGGTTGAACCTCTCTAATCTGACACTCTTTAGACCAGCAAGATTTTAGTTAGTCCACTTATGAGTGCTTTCAAGTTTCCTGTGAACTCATAAAGTTTGTTTCCAGCCACCCATCCTGGCTGTCCATGTTCTGTGCTGTTATTTAGCTGCAATTTACCCCAAATGTCATCTAGGAGCTCAGTAAGCAGGGTAAGTATTGGTAATGCTGCTACAAAATATGGACTGCCCATACTTAAGCAAATTCTCTCATTTGGCACCAGTCAGGTCCCAAGGGTACCAGACTAAAGATGTTCAACCTGTAATAGTAAAGCAAGATTTAGCTCTGAATAGTTAAAAGGTACACCACAGGTTTTCAACCTGTCTTCTGCATACCCCTTGGAGTCAACAGACTTTGTCTATGAGCTCAAAAGTGATCACCATTAGAAAATTTGGGGGTCCACAAATGAAAAAAAGATTGCAAGCCAATGACATAGGCAAGAATGAAAAGGCTAAGCAAAAAGGAGCTAAGTTATAAAAGCCAATGACCCAGTATACAAGCACTGGACCAGCATGTTTTAAGGTGAAGCACGATATCCAAGCAACAGAGATTTAACTAACAGAAGAGAGGAATTTCATCCTGGACCTTAAATTGCCAGACTGAAAAGTTTATTGAAGGGAGAAACAAAATAAAGTAGCAAGAGCAATTGCACTGTTACTGCAGAATGACACTGAGTCAGCAGAGAGAAATGATATACATATTTGGGATGACACCGCAGAGTCAGTTAGGCTACAAATTAAGGACAACAAAGATAGTCGGGTGATCCTGGGATGTGGCTGCAGTTAGAACAAGCAACCCAGGAAACGTTTTTTTTCCTGAAGGTAAAAAAGGTCTGTGAGAAGATCAGGACTTTGATCATAAGGAATTTAAACTACTTGGATATTGATTGGGATAACAACTATGCTACAAGTAAGAGGGGGACATGTTTATTGTGGTAAAGTGGGATTGCTACCTTTGTCACATTGCTATGGCTACTCAAGACTTAATTGTGTGAAAGAAACCAAGTACAGTAAATCCTTGATGTAATGGACCCTGATATAATGGACTTTGGAAATAATGGACCCTGTCTGCCAGCTCCCCTGCTCCCGCCCCCTGCCCAAATAAATGCTGGAGACTCACCAGAGCTGCTGCTGGGGCTGGAGCAGCTGCCAGAATGGCTGGGGCTGCTGGGCTGGAGGGACCACTGCAGTGGCTGTCGCCACCAGGGCCAGAGAAGCCCTGCGGGGGGCAGGGCTGCAGTGGGGTGCACAGCTCTGCTCCCCACCACTGTGTGCGTAGGGCATGTAGGTGCCCAGCCACTGCTGCCTGCAGTGCTGCAGAGCAGCAGCAGCCATGGTGTTGGAGGCTACTGCACACCAGCAGGCTGGGGGTGGACAAGCTCTACCTTCCAGCATGTGGCTCAGAGCCAGGGGCGGGAGGAGCCATAATGCTGAGAGGTGCAGGAGGTGGAAGGAGCCAGGATGGCATTTAGCTCCTCTCCTGGTAATTGGTAGAGGGAGCTGGAGCTGTGAGGGGAAGAATGAGGCAGGAGGAGGGAAGGGAAGATGGGAGCAGAGGACAGGAGTGATGGATGGGCTGGGAAGGTCAGTACATCGTCATACAGTATAACCATTCCGATATAATGGACTTTTGGCATTAATGGACACCCCTTCCCCCACCAGTCCATTAAATAAATGGTTTACTTTATGATAAATGTTTGATAAATGAGGATGAACTGGTTAGCATAGGATTCAGTGATCAAAATACCACTACAGCTGACATACTACTGGGGGTAATACACTAGAGGAATGAACAGAACCGTTTTTGTACTGAAGAAAGCTGACTTTCTAAAGCACTTTGACTGGATTTCCTTAATTCTACTCAATGGAAGTGGGAAATATTTACAGTACTACCTAAAAGTAATTGATTTTTTCCCACATAAGTCCCAACACTGAACATTTTGTAAAGACTGCATTTGTGCAAATGGCCTGCTTCACTCTCCCCCACCCGCAAAAAAGACTTCAGTGTATATTCTGGTTTTCAGAGGTTTAAGTGAATCAAATGTCCCTTACGCTAAAATTCCAAGAGAAGAACACTGAAGAGCAGATATGAAGTTGGGCATATAAGCAGTATTGTCAACATCATCCGGGGCACCTTCAGCACCTACTGCTCCTGATTGAATCAGGAACACAAATTGAGCCTCTTGGCTATCAGTTGTCCATTGGCTCATCTGAACACCATACCCCTGAAACTACTCCATACTGATTTATTTTTTTCTAAAGAAAGACCCACATATGCAAGTAAGCAATAGTTTAGAGGGCCTTAAAGCTAGGGCAGGAGACCTGGGGGAACAGAAGTACATTTAGGAATTTACCATTGAGGGACAGAGCTTAGGCTAACTTCTAGCTTGAGTGCAATACCTGACTATGCTGAGAGCAGCAGCAGGGACCATATTTTCAAGACTCAGCTACGCTTCACTCCAGAGTGCTCAAAACTGCATAATTCATAGAAAATTCCTCTACAAAAGAGCAATAGAGGCCACAAAGGACAATTAAAGAGTAACAGAAGCATGGAGAGGCAGCTTTAGGGGATTTAATGTTGAGAAAAACTGGGAGACATTAAATATATAAAAAGAATTCAACTAATAAATACCTGTTACCACTCTAATTATCTTATTTGTCTTGCTGAAGATAAAGCACACACACACACACACACACACACACACACACACACCCCCTAACTTGGTCTGTCATAGCCTATGGTGCTACCACTGGCATTTGTTCAAAAACAAGTCCAAAAATGTGAATAAAGATTGTCTTAAAAAGTAGATACATCCATTTGTTTAAAGTGAAATAATAGCAGGAATGCTTCTTTCTACTTCTTCAGAAATAAGGAGGTTCCTTGGTGACATATTACCTTTAGAGTGATGGTAAATGGATTTAAAATAATATAAAAACCAAAATGAGCCTAGTTGCTTTAACAAATTGTAAGACTAGATGAGAAAAGAGTTGGAGAAAGAACTCCTTGCAATTCCATAATTTGATTAAACAGTCAACGTGAATCAATGAGAATGGGAGTTAAAGTAACCAGTTAGAGGGTTTTGAAGATATCTGTTTCTGTGGTAAATTTTTAAAAAAATGGAATGCATGTGGCATACTTACATTGAACGCCATTTAGAAATATTCCACTTTAAAAGATTAAGTATTGACTGCATATGCAGACAATACTAGAACATTAAGTAATAAAATTCTTCAGAAACAACCTGTAAATTATAACTTTGCTACTGCAGCTCCCCAGCTTTCTTTTACCATAAGTCATTGCACAGCCTAGAGGCTCGTTTTGAGAAATCTCTAGTTCACAATGTCAGTGTATGTAAATGCCTGGGATGGTAAAGTGTGATTTCATATTTGATTACAATATTAAAACTGAGAATCCAGATAGGATCCTCATGCAAGCATTTATTCATAAATGGTGGCAGCCTATGCAAGTTACGTACACTCATCTAAGGGCAGAAATGGAAAAAAACAGTGAGAGAGGCATCAGACACCAACAAGTGCTGAGCCCAGTGTTGTTCTGGTTGACGATGATGATGATGATGGGCAGAGGTGGGTTTACAGAATATGTCATGAATGGGAGAGGGTAATGAGGCTGCACTCACCTTCCATGAACAGTCCCCCATTGAGTGCCATGTGTTTGCACACTTTCTCTCTTTGTTGTCACTCTTCACTGACTCAGCCTTCCATCCAAGCCACACTTAGCCTCTCTATGAAATAAACATAACAAACCCATTCCAGGTTATACATTCAAAAGGAGCTTCTCTCAGCATCTTCTGAACCACCTCTCTGTTTTTCCTTGCTTGGACATAGAGTTGTGCCCTAGAGCTCTTTCTCTTGAGGCAGTATTTTCACCTTCTCAGGCCCTTTCTGGCTCCAGCTTTTCCACTGGGACTCTAGGCCGTGTCTACACTTGCACGCTACTTCGAAGTAGCGGCACCAACTTCGAAATAGCGCCCATCATGGCTACACGTGTTGGGCACTATTTCGAAGTTGAAATCGACGTTAGGTGGCGAGACGTCGAAGTCGCTAACCCTGAGGGGATGGGAATAGCGCCCTACTTCGAAGTTGAACGTTGAAGTAGGGCACGTGTAGACGATCTGCGTCCCGCACCATCGAAATAGCGGGGTCCGCCATGGCGGCCATCAGCTGAGGGGTTGAGAGACGCTCTCTCTCCAGCCCCTGCGGGGCTCTATGGTCATCGTGTGCAGCAGCCCTTAGCCCAGGGCTTCTGGCTGCTGCTGCCGCAGCTGGGGATCCATGCTGCAGGCACAGGGTCTGCAACCAGTTGTCGGCTCTGTGGATCTTGTGTTGTTTAGTGCAACTGTGTCTGGGAGGGGCCCTTTAAGGGAGCGGCTTGCTGTTGAGTCTGCCCTGTGACCCTGTCTGCAGCTGTTCCTGGCACCCTTATTTCGATGTGTGCTACTTTGGCGTGTAGACATTCCCTCGCAGCGCCTGTTTCGATGTGGTGCTGCCCAACGTCGAAGTTGAACGTCGATGTTGCCAGCCCTGGAGGAAGTGTAGACGTTATTCATCAAAATAGACTATTTCAATGTCGCTACATCGAAATAAGCTATTTCGATGTAGCGTGCACGTGTAGACGTAGCCCTAAAGAGTTTAGCTCTTCCTTCTGGGATGTCTCATGTCTAGGGGCTGCTTCCCCCAGTTGCTAAATTGGGGTTGCAGGGGGTGGGGGTGACCATCCACTACTCTGTGTTCCAGCTCTCAGACCTTGTGGATAGCAGCTGTGTACTGTGTCTCTTTAAGTAACGCTGCTGCTCTAATTCCCCATGGCCCTGTGCCATCTTCACCCTTTCCTTGTCCTCATGGAATCTGCCCAACCACCTCAGGTCTCCTTCTTCCCTCCCTGGCTTCTGGCATCAACATCTCCTCTGAACTCCTGCAGCTCCTTCAGGCAGGCACACACACAATTAACACTCCTCCAACTCTAGCAAGGAACTGAACTCCCTTTAGCTCAGTATCTCTTCTTATACTGGGCTGATGGGCCCTGATTAGCTGTGCCCCACACAGCCACTCATATTGGAGACCCTCTCTACTGTTCTTCTCTGGGACAAGGTGAAGCAGGGCCACAAGGCCTCCAGAAGGGGGCCTCAGGACCCGCTCCATTCTGTCACAGACAGGAAAAAGAACAGAGAAGTTTTCTAAAAAAAAAGACCTACAACCTATCCTTAATCAGGATGCCACACCTCAGAAGGCCCAAGGTGACAGGCCTGTTCTCTCCTACAGACAACCTCCAAACCTTATGAGGATTCTCACCAACAACCATACACTATACTACAGGAACACCAATCCTGGAACTTTTCCTTGCAACAAGTCCCATAGCCACTTTGTCCACAAATCTATTCTGGAGATACCATCACTGGACCTTACCAGGTTATTCACAGCATCACAGGCACATTCTCATGTTCCTCAACTAACATCATATATGCCATCGTGCGCCAACAATGCCCAGATGCTTTATATATTGGACAGACTTCAAACTCTCTTAAACAAAGAATTAATGGGCATAAAACAGACATAAAAACACTCCTGATTCACAAACCTGTCAGCCAGCACTTTAATGGAGTGGGCCATTCTGTTAATGACCTGAAAGTTTGCGTTTTACTGAAGAGGAATTTTCACAGCGGTTTGGAAAGAGAGGCTGTGGAACTCTCTTTTATATTCAAATTTGACACATTAACACGTGGTTGGAACAGGGATGGGAATTTTCTAGCTCACTATAGGGGCTCTTTTGCACACTTGGCTTTATCTAATTCTTGACTCCCCTATCCCTTCTGCCCCTCTGCTCTCTGATTTGCTCACCTTGATTATATTTTTATGATTTGTCAACCTTGATTACTATGTTTGGGTCTCTGTGCCTTAAATATTGAGTCTTTTCTGGTATGGCTATGATCTGAAGAAGTGGGTCTGTCCCATGAAAGCTCATCGCCTAATAAATTATTTTGTTAGTCTTTAAAGTGCTACCGGACTGCTTTTTTGTTCTGCTCAGAATGTTCCTGTAAACAGCTCTGTGAGATGTTTTCACACTCACTCCAAGTTGTTCCCAGTTTCCTTTTCTAAAGAAAGTGAATATTCTCTTGCAATGGATTATCAGGTGCTAGGACCCAGCAAAAATGGCAGAACTAGTCTGTCCCTCCAACCTGGCAATCTGACTTTAACACCACCTAATATGCAGCTGAACTATTAACCTATTAAAAACATACAACATCTTCTAAACCAAAATGTATTGGCAAAACGATTGTTCCGCTGACTTTGTGCCAGGGCAGAATTTGGGTCTAGAATTTAAAAATAAAACCTGAACAAATTACTGCTTGTTGGGCACTCTGGTTTGCAAAATGCCCAAGGACTACATATAAAGAGAAAAATCCATTTTTATATTCTCTTGCCTCTGAGATGTTCCCTCCAGAATAGGGTTGTCACCTCAAAAGGCTGAGAGTGGGAGAAATCTGCACATTACAGCAAGTGCTGTACCTACTTCGTAAATATAGGAATTCTGTTTCCTAAGTGGTTTCTTTCTCACCAGTACTAAGCTTTAAAGAAGAAGATTAAATGCTATGTTAAAATTACTTCCCTGGCAGCCAATTTGGAATGGAATGATTCTTCTATTTTCAGAAGTACTGGGTGTAAATTTTGTTTAAACAACTTCTGGAAAGAATTTTAAGCTAAATTCATCTGATGAGAGCATGGGGTCGAGCAAATGCTCCATTCAGCTATATGATCACACCTGTAATTTTGCATGTCTTATTCAGCAACTATATATTCATTTTTACTGCCATGAAGAGGGTCCCTATCAGAAAAACTCTTCTGCGTAGCTCATCCAGACAGGGGTCCTTTTGAAAAGGACCCTGCCAACTTCGAAATCTCCCTTATTCCTATCAGCAGGAATTT
This sequence comes from Carettochelys insculpta, assembly GCF_033958435.1. Lineage (NCBI taxonomy): Eukaryota > Metazoa > Chordata > Testudines > Carettochelyidae > Carettochelys > Carettochelys insculpta. Next base: position 111,891,643 of record NC_134138.1, on the reverse strand, counting down.
ACAATTTACAAATGCATTTCAGCAGATGTCTGGACAAACCTCATGGGAGCAAAAAGCAGCAATTTTGAAGAGCCGCAGCCAGAGGCAAGCTAATGAAGCGCTGAATATGCATTTCAACGCCTCATTAGTATTCTTCGAAATAGCCAGTAGCTGTGCTATGTCGAAGATCTCTCTAAGTGTAGACACAGTGTAAGGGGTACAACTTTTATGTGGAGACAAGGCCTAATGCTACTCAGCCACTGAGGAAGCTGGATACAGAGAGCAGGGTCAGCACTATGTGATCATCCATATCCCCAGCACGACTGGGAACCTCTGCCTTAATAATAGCTAACAAGGGCCATTAAAGTTATATGGCACATTTAATCTGAGACTCAATTTAGTACTTCAGAAGAAAATAAAAAATAACAAAGAAAATGCATCAAGTACACCAAACATCCATGGGAACTCTTAAATTAACCCAGACATGTCACACAGTAAGGTTTGATTCATAAATTTTCAGAGTTTCGTTTAGACAATTCTAAACCACAACTAGAAAGCCATGTTTGTAGGTAATTTGTAGGTAATGTTTGATCACAAAGGTTAGTTGCTAACATTGACCACATTCTAACCAGTCTTTTAGAACAGAACAAGGACCCATTTTTTTAATAAACCAAACCACATGGTATGTTTTTTTAATGCCAATATGGAATCTCTGAAATATAATGAAAAAAAGATGCCTTCATGGAGGAATGTTTCTGCATCAGATTTCTGCCTGTGAACTCTCATTAGATACACAGGGAACTTCATGCAAGGCATATATTCATCTTGAGTCGTGACAGTTATAAATTGCAAGAACATGCCCATATTTCAGAACATCAGTAATCTAGCATAGCTGGATAGATACTAAAAGTGAAATGTAACAATTAACTGAGGATAGAAATGTGCTTTTCATGTTATATCAAAGAATAGACCTTCCCTACAAGCTAGGATTTAAAAATCCAATATATCTGTTGTTTTATTTATAGTCTCAAATGTCATAGTATTTGAGCACCACACAAACACTGAATATTAATTGTTAAATATAATTCACCTTCACAAAACTCCTTTGAGGGTGGGCTCTATTATCTTCATTATGCTGATGGCAAAACTGTTGCTGAAAGTCACCCAAGAAATTTGTGGCAACAGGAGGCATAAAACCCTGATTAATTTTCTACAGGATTTTTTTTTTTAATGGAAAGTCCTGTTTCCACAAAAATCAGCCTTTTCCAGAGGAAAAAAAAAAAAACACATTTATTTTAATAACATATTGGCTATGTCTATACTAGCCCCCTCTACCCCCAGGAGGATGCTAATAAGACATTTTGGGATATGATAACGAGGCACTGCAATGAATGTGCAGTACCTCATTAGCATAATGGCAGCCGTGGCACTTTGAAAGTGTCGCTTTCAATTGCGCATGGCTCGTCTACATGGGGTTCTTTTCGAAAGGACCCCGCACACTTCAAAATCCCCTTATTCATATAACCAAATAGGAATAAGGGGATTTGAAGTGTGCGGGGTCCTTTCGAAAAGCACCCCGTGTAAATGAGCCACACACAATTTAAAGTGGCACTTTCAAAGTAGCGCAGCTGCCATTATGCTAATGAGGCACTGCATAGTCACTGCACCACCTCATTAGCATGTCCTAGTTTAGACATAGTCATAGTTTCAAAAAATTCAGCATTGAATTGTGTTGCCTTTGAGTGCCACTTTGCTTCCAAGGAGTTCTCGTTCCGATGCCCCACTCTCTCTAAGGTCCAGGCTCCATGTGTGAAGTGAACTCAAGATGAAATGCAGGCTCCCTTTTTATCAAGTGGCAGGGCTTCAAGTATATAATAGAAGATGAAAACCACTTCTGGAGCTATTTAAGGGCAGGTTAGACAGACATCTATCAGAGACAGTCTAGATAGTGCTTGGTCCTTCTGTGAGGGCAGGGGACTAGACTCAGTGGCCTCCTGAGGTCCCTTCCAGTTCTAGTGTTCTATGCTTCTGTGACTAATGTGCAAATACATCATGCACCTTAGAAATCACACTGCTGGAGAGCACGTTACCTCATTATGTAGACAAATATATAATTTTTCAGATCATCCCAAATATGGATGAAAATTTGACATATCAAATTTTTAAGGAAATTCAGTGTTGAACTATCAAAATTTCTTATGGTCAATGCCCATTCAGCTCTAATCATGATGTCTCTTGATATGACTAGTCGTGTTGCTTTGTTTTCTAGCTGTCTAAGCTCTTCTTCACATAATTAATATGGAACCCTGAATTTTCTCCACAGATTGTCAGTTTGGTCTCCATTTCCTAGCCACACTTGCACCACCAATACCATACACTAATTCTGGGGTGCTGACCACATAAAATCACCCATGTGTATTACGCAAAGGAATACACATCACAACTACTCAGTGTAAGCCAGGATACAGAATCTTGGCTGTTGTTTGAACCTGCAATTGCTCAGGGAGGGGACATGTTTCTCATTTCTTTTAAACTATAGGGGTACAACACTACTAATATCAGTGCAGCTACTCCTGAATTACACTAGTATAAAATGCTTGGGAAAAAAATTCAGTAGTCTTTATTTTTTCTAGTGAACCACCAAGAACACTGTCAGCACTACACTAACTTGGACAGAAACACTTTTCAAATCTACTGAGCTGCATTTTTCACATAAAGTATTCTCGTCCCTGCTTTGTTCCCTTTTCACTGTGTAGATAAAACAATACAAGGCAAGACTGCCTCCCTGATGGGGAGGCTCTTTGGCATTTTATACTTTCTCTTACCCTGGCCCCAAAGACAGCATGGAAAGGTTTAGGCACAAGACTTCTCTGGAGGCAATTGCCAACTGCCATAGTTTAGAGTCCCCTGCATCACCCTCCTCGTCCTCCTCCATTGGCCTCCTTCACTATTTCCTTCCCTCTTTCCCTGTTCAGTGCAGAGTGGATTAGTTCTGTAGACTAGCTCAACACCCGTCTACTATATCATCTACCTATTCTCTCTGGGGTCTGCCTCTCCTGTTCAAAACCTTACTATGCCAAATACCAGGATCTTGATTTTTCATTTGTCGTTCATTCTGCAGATATGCCTGAATAGCTGTAACTTTCATTGCATAACTGTCTGTGGTAGGTTCTCTTTTGACTGAATCTGCCTATATAATTCCTTGTTGGGGACCTTCTGCATCCATCCTATTCTCGGTATCTTTCTATAAGAACTCCTCTTGAAAGCCAATATCCTTCTCTTTGTATCTTTCGTTATCACCCACGTCTCACATCTGTACAACCTGCTGCTGAATACACACGTTTTCAAGATGCTCAGTTTTGTTCCTAAGCTAATTGCTTTGCTTTTCCAGATCTTATCCATCACCTTCAAATTAGCTCTTTTACTATTCTAGTCTCTATTTTCTTCTTATAGTCTAGGATCATATGTTATGTTTCTACCCAGATACATTAACTTCTTTACATTCTCTAGTTCAGTCCCATCTACACTGATCTTTGTTCCTATTTCCTTATCTCCAAATACCATTTTTTTGTTTATCAACATTTATAATCAGTCCATACCACTTCTCTTCCTTGTTTGGCACCTGCACCTTTCTCGCTAGCTTCTCTTCATCTTCTTCAAAGATAACTATATCATCCGCAAACTGCAAGTTGTTGATTCGCCTCCTATGCATGGATATCCCTTCTACCTCCTCCTTGATCTTGTCCATCACTCTCTCTAGGTGTGTGATGAAGATACTCAGCGATATTGGAGCTCCTCGTCTCATACCTCTACCTGTTCTAAACCAACTTCCCAACTCTCCGCATGTTCTCACTGCTGCCTCCGCACTGTCATTGACACACTACAATGACCGTACCAGTATGCTGCCCACTCCATATGACTCCAACACCACCCCTCACTTTCTGATCTCTACTGTCAAACGTCTTCTGAAAAATCAACAAAGCAATTGTAGATGTTCTTGTTCTTTCATCAAGCCTTCTCCAATATCAGTCTGAGTGCCAATATCTGTTGTACGGTACTTCTATTTTTCCTGAATCCCACTTGCTCATATGCTGGATATTGTTCTGTCTGCGATCTCAGTCTCTCCATCAGCAACATCATCAGCACCTTTCCTAGATGCTTTGTTAGGGCAATCATTCTGTAGATCTTGCACTCCATTGCACTTCCTTTTTTGTGTATTGCCACTAGCATGGATCTTGTCCACTTCTGAGGTGCCTTCCCTTCTTTTCATGCTGTATTACATAGAATCATAGAATGCTAGGACTGGAAGAGACCTTGAGAGGTCATCGAGTCCAGCCCCCTGCCCTCATGGCAGGACCAAGTAGTGTCTAGACTATCCCTGTTAGACATCTATCTAACCTGTTCTTAAATAGCTCCAGAGATGGAGATTCCACAGCCTCCCTAGCCCATTTATTCCAGTGTTTGACCACCCTGACACTTAGGAACTTTTTCCTAATGTCCAACCTAAACCTCCCTTGCTGCAGTTTAAGCCCACGGCTTCTTGTTCTATCCTCAGAGGCCAAGAAGAACAAGTTTCTCCCTCCTCCTCATGACACCCTTTTAGATACCTGAAAACTGCTATAATGTCCCTCCTTAATCTTTTTTCCAAACTAAACAAGCCCAGTTATTTCAGCCTTTCTTCATAGATCATGTTCTCTAGACCTTTGATCATTCTTGTTGCACTTTTCTGGACCCTTTCCAATTTCTCCACATCTTTCTTGAATTGTGGTGCCCCGAACTGCACACTATACTCCAACTGAGGCCTAACCAGAACAGAGTAGAGCAGAAGAATGACTTCTCCTGTCTTGTTCACAGCACACCTGTTAATGAATCCCAGAATCATGTTTGCTTTTTTTGCAACAGCATCACACTGTTAACTCATATTTAACTTGTGGTCCACTATAACCCCTAGATCCCTTTCTGCCATACTACTTCAGAGACAGTTGTTTCCCATTCTGTACATGTGAAACTGATTGTTCCTTCCTAAGTGCAGCACTTTGCATTTCTCTCTATTAAACTTCATCCTGTTTACCTCAGACCATTTCTCCAATTTGTCCAGATCATTTTGAATTTTGACCATATCCTCCAAAGCAGTTGCAAACCCTCTTAGCTTAGTATCATCTGCAGACTTAACACTTTCTATGCCAATATCTAAATCGTTGATGAAGATATTGAACAGAACCTGTCCCAGTGCAGACCCCTGAGGAACCACACTTGTTAAACTTTTCCAGCGGGATTGAGAACCATTAATAACTATTCTCTGAGTGTGGTTATCCAGCCAGTTTTGCACCCACTTTATAATAGCCCCATCTAACTTTTATTTGCTTAGTTTATTTATAAGAATATCATGAGAGACCGTATCAAATGCCTTACTAAATTCTACGTATACCACATCCACTACTTCTCCCTTATCCACAAGGCTCATTATCCTATCAAAGAAAGTTATCAGATTGGTTTGACATGATTTGTTCTTTGCAAATCCATGCTGGCTGTTCCTTATCAGCTTACCACCTTCCAAGTGTTTGCACATGATTTCCTTAATTACTTGTTCCATTATCTTTGCTGGCACAGAAGTTAAACTAACAGGTCTGTAATTTCCTGCATTGTTTTTATTCCCCTTTTTACAGATGGCTACTGCTCTGTACTCATTCCCTATTTCTTCCTCTCCTAGCCTTGCCCTGTTTCTTCTTTTCTTAAATTGTGTCATATTTTTTTTTTAAGTTTCAGGTTGATGTCTGTGATCACTAGACAGTGGTTCAAGTCTATATCTGCTCCTTGGAAAGTTCAGCACTACTGTACAGATGTTACCTATCTTCTTAACAAGATCATATCTATCATGCTCGTGGACGTCTCATCATCAGTTGCCATGTCCACTTCCTACAGTCCTTTTGTTGGAATCCTGTGTTGCAGATCACCATCTCATGCTCCATAGCAAACTCTAGTAGTTTCTTGCCTCATTTGTTTCTTTCTCGCTATCTAAACATTCCCATGACTCTTTCCCAACCTTTGTTCTCTGTTCCAACCTTCACATTCCACTCTCCTCTGATGATCAACACATCTCTGTTTGGTATCTCCTCCAGCATCTTTGTCAAGGGTTTACAGAATAGCTTGATCTCTTCCTCTGTAATGTCCAATGTGGGTGCACACACCTGAACAACCGAGATGTTGAATAAGGAGTCTCACATATTTTGCTTTATCTAATTTTTGGCTCCCCCCCCCCCCACCTCCTTCTGCCCCTCTGCTCTCTGATTGGCTCACCTTGATAATATTTTTTTCTGATTTGTCAACCTTGATTACTATTTTTCGTTCTCTGTGCCTTAAATATTGAGTCTTTTCTGGTATGGCTATGGTCTGAAGAAGTGGGTCTGTCCTATGAAAGCTCTATCACCTAATAAATTATCAAAACAAAAAAGCAGTCAAGTAGCACTTTAAAGACTAACAAAATAATTTATTACGTGAGCTTTTGTGGGACAGACCCACTTCTTCAGACCATAGCCATACCAGAACAGACTCAATATTGAAGGCATAGAGAACCAAAACGGTAATCAAAGTCGACAAAATCAGAAAAAAAAAAGATCAAGGTGAGCAAATCAGAGAACAGAGGGGCGGTGGGGGGAGTCAAGAATTAGATTAAGCCAAGTACACCAATCTAATTCTTAATCTAATTCTTGACTCCCACCCCCCGCCCCTCTGCTTTCTGTTTTTTTTCTGATTTCTCAACTTTGATTACTGGTTTGGTTCTCTGTGACTTAAATACTGAGTCTGTTCTGGTATGGCTATGGTCTGAAGAAGTTGGTCTGTCCCACAAAAGCTCACATAATACATTATTTTGTTAGTCTTTGAAGTGCTACTTGACTGCTTTTTTGTTTTGATAGTATATAGACTAACACTGCTCCTTCTCTGTTACTAATAAATTATGCTGTTAGTCTTTGAAGTGCTACTGGACTGCTTTTATGTTTTGATAGTATATAGACTAGCAAGGCTATCTCTCTGTTACTATTCAAGATGTTGAATGGTTTTGCTTTGAATCTCGCTCCCATCATTCTTGCACTTACCCATTTGTATCCTAACAATGCTCCTCTAGCTCTTTTGCGAAGAAGGAATCCAAGTCCTGCCTCACGCTTTGTTTCATTCCCTGACCAAATGCCTTCACAACTGCAAAACTCTCCTGATGCCATCCACTACATCTCCGCCAGTCCAAGTGTACCGCATAGGTGTCTCTCCCTCTCCTTTCGAAGCAGCTTTAACTTTTCAGACACCCACAGTATTTGAATGTTCTACATTCCAATTGATAGTATATGTGTTAGCTGTAATTCTCTTTCGGTAGCCAACTTATCAGTCGAACCCTGCAGGCAGCATTAATTCCGCCTTGCACCAATCAGTCAGGTGAGCCATAACCAGCTGCCAGCTACCCTTCACTGGTTGCATTCAGGAATCTGAGCGTAGCAAATAATCTGGCTTTTGATTTATTATAGAAGTAAGTGTGACATTGTTAGAACTCAGGCCCTACATAGTACTTACAAGAAAATATGCTAGTTTAGAATTCATGTGCACCATTATTTATGCATTAGCCTTTTTTAAAGGCACAAGGTAATAGGTCATACATGTCTACACTAGCCCCTCCCTTCCAAAAGGGGGATACTAACGAGACTCTTCAGAATATGCTAATGAGGCACTGCAATGAATATTGGGATTCCTAAGGAGATTTTGAAGTGTGTGGGGTCCTTTCGAGAAGGACCCCATGTAGACAAGCTGTGCGCAACTGAAAGCGGCACTTTCAAAGTGCTGCAGCTGCCATTATGCTAATAAGGTGCTGCATATTCATTGCATCACCTCATTAGCATACCCAATGTGTTCCATTAGCATACTCCTGTCAAAAGTGGGGGCTAGTGTAGACATGGCTTCTGTGTAATTAATCATAGAAGGAAAAACAGAATTTGTTGGGTACTGATCATATGAAGTTTAACAGCTGATTATAACATGTAAACCTTGTGCAGTTTGTGCATTCTGTAACAGATACATCCACGTGCTGTTGAAAAAGATTAAAATAACTGTTTTTGATCAAGATGTGTTCTCTTTATATGCACTAAGTTATTTTCCTACCCATTATTACATCATTAAGAACAATTATTCTTCTGTGTATTAAAGGTGTTCTATCATGGTAAGATGATGTCATCTTAGAACAGGTTATGAAATAGCATTTTATAGTTCAATAAGAAATTACTTTGTTAATTAGAATTTAAAAAAAATGCCAGTTGACTAGAATCATTAATCTTTTGGTTGAAAAGGGAAGTTTTTAGATTTATAGTGATTGCAGCATTGCATTGTTATCTATTAAAATGTTAGATTCCCCACACCTATTTCTACGTATCTGTTCCTATCCAAATAAGTGCTTATTTAGCCATCTAAACTATTTTCATCTTCATAGTTATACTGTAGATTTTATAAAATCTGATTATTGATTGCTGTGCTTGGGCACTTTGGTATTATTGTTTCAAATTTGCATATGACAAATTTATATATGACACTAGCTGTGCTTAAAAGCTCTGTATACGTACAAAATGGCAGAAGAAGAAAGCAAGTGAGAGTGTTCCCAGTATTCCTGTCTGTGAGGAAAGAAAGATCATCTATTGGGACTTATTGATCCGTCTTTGCTGTATGTACTCAAGGGTCCTCAGCAGTGTTTATGATATTTTACGCCACATTAACTGTTGAGATGATATGCTATGACAGCTCTTTAAAAAATTTACCCCTGAGCTCTAAATTGTTCCAATTATGCCTTTAGCATAACAGTTATCTACCGAAGGGCATAGCTCTAAGACGGGGGTGGGGGGTGGGGAAGCCAATAATCTTCACATATGCTGACATCCTCCCCTTCACAGATCAAGCCTGTCATGTCTTTCCTTCACTGTAGCTTTTCATAATCCTGAACATATGGCCCTTGTTTTGATAGGCATGAAATTACATCAAGGTCATTTTTAATAACTGTCAATAGGTCCAGAAAAGCAGTCAGATTTATTGACACCTTAGTTGAAGGGCTCAGGGAGCTGTAAGTAGCACACAGGCCCTGACTGGGAAAGCTGATCCCCCGGGAAACAGATTATTATTGATATTAGTAAATTAGTATTGATAGAAATTTGATGAGTATCATGCATCTGGATCACTCCACAATACGCTAATGTCAACAGAAGAGCACAGATCTCTGTTTCAGACATTTATTTACATTCTTTCCATTCTGCTTTTGCTTTCTTTTTGGGGGGAGGGCCACGGAAAAGGAGTTTGGGAGAAGACCAGGGGAAAAAGAACTCATGAAGAACTGGAGACATAGTATCCACAAATGAGACATTACAGACGTTGTCTATCAATCTCTTAAAAATAGAAGATACCAAAAAGAGACCCTAATCCAAACTTTTCTTCTCTGTTTAGAAACCACACTCACATCTCAAAGCAAAAACCTGTTCAGGATGTCAAAACTACAGAAGAATTGGAACTGTTGCAACACTTACATAATATTTTGAAAGAATTTCAAACTCCAGGGACTCCACTATTGATTTATTGCAATGGACAGAGCCAGCATACTTTCTCCAATGGGCTCTAACTTAGTTCTGTATAATGACATTAATATGGCAGTAGTTATGGTTGGACTAGGAGTCAGAAGGGACCCAGATTCCCCACTGGCATATACCCCCTGAACTTTGTGGCCAAGTCAGAAATTCCAGATGGGCCAAGATACCATGAGAAAAAGAAAAATGAATAAACCAAACTTCAGAGGGACCAGTAGCCTCAGAGAACTACACTTATCAATATAGCACTGTGCACACCATTGCGTTGGCTGGTATAACTTATGTTGCTCACGGAGGTGGCCTATTTACCCTTCTGAATGATGAGACATACACTGTAGTTTTCACATAGCCAAGGTTTTTCCACATCTGTATGACAACAAAAAAGTTTTGCTTGTTCAGAAATTGGCATTCTGGTTGAGCACTGGTTGAGAACTCCATTCATTTACTGGATTCTTGATTGCCGAGAGTGCTCAATTTACATGGCAATGTTTCAAATTCCTTTCAACTTAGTGATCAACACACAGTTAGTTGAAAATTCTGGTTAAGCGCTCTATTCATTCTTGCCATATGGGATGGGAGCCCCTTATCATTATGCAATACAACAGTTGTCACAACAAAGCCACTCTCTCTTTTCCAAATAGAAGCTGATTAACATTGATAAATATAACTACAGCATCAAACCATAGAAAGATGGTAGTAATTCCACTAGTTCTTGCACTACTAAATTACTTCAGGACTTTCCCTTATAGTGTAGAAGCATCAATGATACAGATAACATAACAAATAATAGAGATGTGTTCAATAAATATTGCATTGCCCATCCTAGATGGGATACAACTTAGTCAGATTCTGTTTTAAGAAGCACACACAGAGCACCCAGTGAAATTAATGGGACACACATTAGATACATCTTAGGATACAATGCGTTCCATTCCCAATGTTCACATAGCCACCGCATTTGGAAGTACATCACTGGGAAGGCTTAAAAATACTCAAAGTTAAGAAATCAGGAGTAGTCAGATGTTGAAACAAAGTGATTTAATACATGCATTTTAGCATGTGAGTGTTGTTTAAATAGTGGACAATGGAAAAGAACAGCATTTTCCAGAGGTCTGCTTTGCTGAATGGCAGGAAAGCAATTGTCATGGAGATCTCTCTCCCTCACTCATCCTTGCAAGGAATTCACTTAATAAATCCCTCACTGCAGGGTGTTTTACTTTTCAAGTTGTCTCACTGAGTGAAGACCATTCTGAGAGTTCCCGTTTCCTTGTCACTGGCTGATTGTATTGTAAAATGAATATGAAGAAATCCTGAGATCTGATTGGTTGGCAAAGGTTCCCAACAGTACTGACATGCTTCAAAATCAACATTGCTCACAACTAGTTAACCTCATCATGATTTAGATACAATATCATTACACCTTTAAGACTGGCACCATAAGAGCAAAAGGAAAAGGTTGATAAAGCTTTGACTTTCATAGCTGTATTGAGTTCCCTACAGGCAAATTATGCTATTAAATCCTATTAAAGCTAATTCACCAAAATTATTTCTGCATGCAATTTCTCCATTAGTACAATAAATATACACGAAACACCTTCAGTCCCCCGCCACCTCCAACAATTGATTTTTCCTCAGTTTTCCTCTTGTCCCCACTTTTAAATTGGAAAATACAGTGTTGCCACCAGATTCAGATTTTAATTGTAGTTCACAAATGGTTTGTCTTACAATACAAAGCAAAAATAGATTGTAGTATCAAAAAATATTTCCTCACTGAACATTTCCAATGTACTTTAAAATATGCTAAGTTATAGCAAGGACGAATATGCCAGATGAGAACATAAATGTGTGATCCAGGTCAGAGATTTCAGTAACCTCCATAGTGAGAGGGTTAATTATGCTTTGTGCATCCAGTTCTGTGGGATCAGACACTGGTGTCCTAATTCAATGTTCCGTGCTAAAGAAACCAGAATAAGTCTAACTGCTGGTAAAGTATATTATAGTACTGCAATACGCAACCTGAATGTCTCCACTGTGTCCCTCTGCAAAATGACTGCACTTTTGTTTTCAAGTAATCCCAGATAGGAGCCTGTAATACATTTACAGCACCAAGAGAATGTGAAGCACACTAGAATATTCTTTTTCTAAGAAAGAGGGTCCTAGAGAAAGCTACTTGATTTGTATTGTAGAATATTGCCAGACGTAACCTTAGATCATAGACTAGAGTCCACCAGATGGAAAATTGTGTTTTCATCCACTTTCATTTGCTTGAATGAAAGTGCAAGTAGAAAGATTCTATGAACTTGTACATAAACTATCCCAATCCATCCTCAAGGGGCCAAATATATGGCTTCCCTGTTACTTTCTGCCACCCACCAGGATAATCTTGCCCATCTGTGACAACAGGATTTCAAATGCTCTGCTGTTGCTTCTGCTCTGGTTCTTTGTAATATACAAGCATGTTAGTGCTATCAGCACAAGTGGAGACAGTGATTATTGAAAAATTCCAAACAGTAAGAAAGTCTGGTTTCAAAAATATATGAGAGCTGTGCCCACATTCTCATGGCTGATTATCTGTCTCTTTCCCCATGGCAAACAATTTTCCTATTTTTCTGTCATTACTTTATCCATTTCTAAAGTCCCATGGATGTCATTCAACTGAGTTACACACAACTCATGATTCATTAGGTGGTTTAGTATCTACACTATCAGTTCATCTACACAATATCATAACAGAGATTAGAAAGGCAGAGGGAGAGACTTAGAAGGGATTCATTTCCTATGGATAAATGTCAATTTCATCATATACACAAAAGCTGACAAAAAGATACTTTTTTTAATGGAAACCAAAATGTATAGAGGCAAAGTAAGAAAACTGCTGCTTGAGAAATTAAGGTTTGAAGAAAGGATATTTTATTTATACTTTGATTATAATTTCATTTTAACAGAGATAAAGTTTTATTTGAATCACAACGTCTGATGACCTTAAATAACTGTACACCCCCATAGGATTTTGCAACTGTGAAATAAAAAAAATTAAAGCTTATAAATAAAATACTGACAATGTCCATCAAAATTACACAAATCTAATTCTACTAAATCAACTTACATAATATTTGGGTGGGGAGGGAGTGAGCCTATGGCAATAAACCAGAACGTACAAACTTTTCTTGTAAGGTGAGTTACCTTGGTCAGCTAGCACAGACTCGCGAGTGGAACATTACTGTGACTGCAGTACCACTTAGAACACCCCAGGAAAGAATTTTAAGTGTCCTATACTCTTTCCTAACAACAACATCATATCTGGGGACATGAATGACTCACTTTTGCCCTTATATCACATTCTGAATTTCTGCCTTGCCCTAACAAGCTCTTAATGTCTTGTATAAATCAATTTTATATATTTGAAAATTATGTTCATGAGTTTAATCTCCCAGATAGCAAGCTTTGCCAACTTATTGAGTACTGAAGGCATGCTTTTTATGCCCTCTCTCTTGAGTATTTATGTTACCATAAATTCAGCCTGGAAGATCTTTTGCACCCGTGGTATAAACAGAATTTGCAAACATGCACAGAAAGTTTTTTTTAATAATTTGTTACTACTTTATGGAAACTTAGCTACATGCCTGTATGGCATCAGACATTATCTGAAACATGCTTATGTAATGTAAATAAACCATACCACAAATGCACACAAAAGTTACAATTGTTCATTAAGCTAGCCCATATAACCTGAGCATTCAGATATGTAGTGGCAGGTGACTTCTGACCACAGTATAAAAAAATGGCACTGAAGTGTGTCCACAGCAGAGACAGTTTGAGTAGCAGTACTTGGAAGAAGCTCCAGGCCTCTCTCTATCTTTCATGGAGCCAGCTGCCTAAAGTGATTCCATCAGTAACACACAATTATGGAAGCTTTATGTCTGGATCTGGGTGGGAGGAGTCAATAGGAACAATTGACTGATGTTACTTGTGAAGACAAGTCCATTGTGTACCAATACATGACGTGGATAAGATGATAACTATTAGTCCACCTATATCATACTATTTCTGTCTTGAAGCTACACCTACAAATGTTTTCAGAGTACATATTTTCCATAGTCTAAACCCACGTGGTCCAATACACTCTCCGTTCACCACATGTGGTGAACGGAGCTGTGGATTGTGGCAAATAGGGGGCACCTCTCCTGCCACTGCACACATGTGCCCTTCCATGTAGCAGCAGGACTGGAGGCAGCTTCTCTGGTCCCCGCGGGCTGCAGCCCCAACAGGCAGGGTTACAGGGAGAAGCCTGGATGGAGGGAGTGCCTGGAAGCAGGGGGGAAGCACCTGGGGGAGGCACCTGGCAGGAGGGGATGCAGCAATGGGGGGGCACCTGGCGGAGGAGGGGACGGCGCCTGGCTTGGGGGCGGGTTTTGGCAAGCTATGACATTTGTTTAGGACAGCACTGATCTAAACTATATTTAACACCTTATTTGATGAGAGCACGGTCACTAAGTTAGTTATGCTGGGTGAAGCAGAACATTTCTGGGCATGCAGAAAATCCAATTCCCAATAAAGCATACAGACAACCATGTTTACTCCCTCTCTCTCCTGAAGATTTTGACACCCTGACTACATCGTGGACACTGGAAAAACAAAAGCAGCAGCGGTGGAACTAAGCCGGTGCACCCCAGTGTGCCTCTCTAGCTTGGCAGCTCAGCTGCAGGAGGTGCAGCTGCTCCCCGACTGGCTCCAGAAGCTGTCCTGCAGGCTGTTGCACTAAGTATCAGGCAGCCTGACAGGTGGAAGGGGCCGTCTGAGGGCATGCCCCACTCCTGAAATCTGGGACTGCCCTAACCTCCCGCCCCCACCCCCACCCCCACCCCCACCCTTCAGGGTGGAGAGGAGAGAAATTTGTCTTGTTCCTGTCAACTTCCCTTTGTCCCCATGAGAAGCAGGAGTGCCAGCATTACCCAGGCATCCTCAGAGTTCAGGATGACAAGTGGAGGGGGCTGCCGCTGCATGTACTAGGGTGCTGCTGTTCTTTTTCCCCTTCCACTGACTGTCAGGGAACAAAAGGACAGTGCAGTTTGCAGGCATTCCTCTCCCTCCTGGCTGCCACGGGGAAGGGCACAGTAGTACTCTCCTGATTGCCAGGAGAAAGGAAAAAAGAGCAACAGCATCTTGGAATGTGTAGTTGAAACCCCCAATGGTCCCCTTGTCCCCCTGCACTCACACACACACATAGCCCTGCCCTGAGCCCCCTCTCACTTTCAGCCCCCTGCTCTGACTTTCACCCCCAGATGCTTGCCCTGAGCCCTTCACACATACACGTTCTCTGACCTAAATCCCTCCTCACACTTCCCAGTCATGACACTATATCCTTCACACATCCCCAGTCCATTCCCTGAGCCCTCCAGAGTCCACCCCACACCTACATTTCTTCCAGGTACTGTCATATCACATCCTTCCATCCCCTACCTTGAGGCCTTCCAGCAAGGGTGCAATAGGACAGTACCTGTAAGAAACTTAAGTTACTTTCACCCTGGCAAATAAGAAGCATGTTGGGATGTAGAATTACTTCATTGGAATGAAAATTCAGGATCTTTCTTCATTACAAAGCATGTGTTCCTAACTCATTTTGGCTGTGTCTACACTAGCATTACACTTTTGAAAGAGGCATGCAAAGGAGCAAATCTAAAATGCAGATGATGATGTGCAGATTTATATATCTGGTGCCTCATTTGCATATTCTTCTTTCAAAAGAGCTTCTCTCAAAAGAAGAAAAGCAGTGTAGATGCGGCTCTTTTGAAAGTAAACCCCATCTTCAAAAGAACCCTTCTTCCCTAAAAAAATGGGAAGAAGGATTCTTTCGAAGACGGGGTTTACTTTCGAAAGAGCTGTGTCTACACTGCTTTTCT
This sequence comes from Carettochelys insculpta, assembly GCF_033958435.1. Taxonomy (NCBI): domain Eukaryota; kingdom Metazoa; phylum Chordata; order Testudines; family Carettochelyidae; genus Carettochelys; species Carettochelys insculpta. Next base: position 111,876,162 of record NC_134138.1, on the reverse strand, counting down.
CCTTCAAAAGAAGCTTTTCGAAAGAATATGGAAATAAGGCACCAGATATGTAACTATGCACCCCCTGTGCATTTTAGATTTCCTCCTTTGCATGCCTCTTTCAGAAGTGCATTGCTAGTGTAGACACAGCCGTTACGTAACCTGAGATAGAATAGCAGTGAAGACTGAGCAACTCACCTTTTTTCCACTTAATTTAATAACTTGATAAGCACTCACAGAGGCCACATCCACACTAAAGGGGAAGATCAAATTAAGATATGCAACTCCAGCTATGTTAATTATGTAGTTGGAATCAACGCACCTTAATTGAGCTTCTGTGTGGTCTTCACTGCCAGAGATCAATGAAAGAGAATGTTCCTGTCAACTTCCTTTAGTCCTCATGAGAAGCAGGAATACCAGCATTATCAGGGACATCCTCTGAGTTCAATTTACCTCATCCCTACCAGACATGCTAAATCAAACTCAAGAAGACCAACCGTGGCAACGTCAAACTTCCACTGAACTTAGACAAACCCATAACCTTTCACTTATACAGCTACCTGCATTAAGACCATATTTCACCTCATACCCCTCTGCCATTTAAGTGTAGACATAGGTTGAATGTGAAGTGAATTTGAAAAAAAAAAAAAAAAGAAGATCATTAGATCTGGTTACAAAAAAGAAAATTAGCCCAGAGCCTGCCAGTCCCACAGCCAGCTAAAGGGAGATTTGAAATAGTAAAGAGGTCAAACACTTTCCCTAATGATTTGCTGAACAAGACAAAGTTTTCTCCTCCCAAAGACTGGCTTATAGCAAGAAAAGTGTTTGTTTTGTTTTGGTTTTTTGTTTTGCTTTTTTTTTTTTTTTTTAAAAAAGCCTTAAAAGTTGGGGGACAGGCAGAAAAAACCACACAGACTAAATTGAAGTGGAAAAGGAAGAATCTTCTCCAGATGTACAGCCAATCATGAAAACAAAGGTTACAAACACAGCTATGCATGAAAATAAGAACACATTGCTACCTAATCGCAACCTATTCTCCCCTGTCAGTTCATCTGATGATATCTATTCACATCCCATTCCACCTCTGCATGTACAACAAATGATCTGAGACCAGAAATCATGGGGGGAATGGTAGGGGGTAGAGAGAACACAAGGTAAGGATAAGTTTGAGTTATTGGGTTGTTTGTGGTTTTCCCCTGTTTTTTTAACTCCTTCACCCATTCTTTTTCTACCCTAATAAAAAAAACATTTCCTAAATAAATAATGTGTGGATTTGTACATTTACAAGGGTGAGTGCCACATAATTGACTCTTTATCCTTATTTTCTGTTTCTACTAATTATGGTATTTTGGAGGGGGTTTTGGTTACTGTTTAAAAAGTGTGTGTGTGTGTGTGCGCGCGTGTGTGTGTGTGGACATGCACGTGCGCTGTTTGGGCAACCCATGATCTCAGAGGGCAAAATATCTGGCAGGCCCAAATTAAAACTCATGAGAATAGTCTCATATTGTAGAAAGAAAAAACGAGAAACAAAACGCAGCTGAAGAAAGAAAATAGAAGCTGAAATAATTTGAAGCAAGGAGCCAAAAGTCACTTAAACTGGGAAAATTCTCTCGATAGCATTTCCATGTACTGATAGGAACTGAAGTTGGAGTAAAAGATATTTTATGTTTATCTTTAGTAGGCAAATGGAAACTGAGGGACTGATGCACATACCCACCAAAATGTGAGATTATTACTGCACTGGGGATACAACAAATACCTGATTAAGATATTTGGGATTTGGCTCAACCCCTTGTAATAACCCCTTTAAAAAAGTACATAAAGCAATCCACGGTATTTGGCTGATACAGTTGATGGGTTAGAAACACCACCATCAATAGCTGTGTTATATTTAATTTCTCAGTTTTAAAAACTGCATTTTTCTTATCTTATGAATAGTAAGAATTACATGTGTGAATTTCAACACATTAAAGAAAATGTACCCCCTATACAGTGAGAAATATTGTGTCTGAAAACACTCTCTACAATGAACTACACAAACAGATTTATGCTCTTCCAAGGATATTGGATTAGATTCTCTGCTACCTGAGGATTCCTTTATGCCATTCTTGCAGCGTAAAGGACCCTAAAAGTGGGCATGTAAAGGCAACCTATATCCATCTTAAATTTCTTTTGATATTGCTAGAGTAGGGCAAAGTTATTTTAGTGTAACTGAACCCTTTTTCTATGCCAAAAAATTATATCAATGTTATTCAATCAGACTTGCATGACAAATGAAATCAGTGTAACCCCTCTGCAGAGACTTTTTTTTTTTTCATTTGGGTGCAAAGGTGCTTCATATTAATTTTGCTGAAGCTGATTCCGTTCTTGTCTACACTAGACAGAAAAGAGCTGCATCTACAAATCTAAAACACAGAAAAATATATACTTTCAAAGCTTCAGATGGCTCTGTGTGTCTCCAGACTGAAAACCTGTGAATTCTGAAATGGAATTCAGGCATACCCAAGTATTTAAAGGGAGAGTGCTGTCTAACTAATACAAAAAATTCCCCAAGGCTTTCACAGTGTTTTAGGCCTAAGTTGAGGTTTGTAGTCATGGTAGCATTCAAGAAGCATTATATCAGCTATGGTGAAATGTAGTTAATATGATAGTCACAAAATAGAATATTAAAAAGACAGTGAAACAGTCAATATCCAAGAAACAGACATACACTTAGGATATACATATGCATAAAAAATTATATTCTTGTGATAAAATAATTTTCTACAGTAACTTGATCGATAGACTGCACTACATGTCAGCCTTAACATCTTAATTTATAATACACAAGTATTTGTGTATCTACATCATTCCCATTTTAGCACTAAATATATCTATACATTTTAGACATGATTTAGAAAAAATAATGATCTGAAATGTTACCAAGCAGCATTTAAAACAGAAAAGGTAGCTTCTCCAATATTTCAGACTGGATTCTCTAACCAACAGGAACTATCAGGTAACCATTAGAATGAAAAGCAATTAAGATCTTAAATATGCAGTTATGGCAAGCACTGCCATAAACTGAAGCTGAACAAAAACCCCACTACTATTCATTAGGCATTTGTCACCATGTATATACTGCATGCTTTTGTTTGAATAGAAAAGCAATTATGTTTTTAATACACTTATATCTACTCATCTCCTCATCATTCGAGGATAATGAGTCATTAGAAAAAAAGAATATAATATTCAGCAATACAGCTTATTGTTCTGCGTAAATTATTATTGCATCAGCTGAGCACAAGTACCTGACAGTTTGGAAAGCTTAGTTGTCAGCAGTTTCTGTTAGAGCTTTGTACTCTCCATGGTAGCCTATAGAAGGCTTTTTTCTTCATCCAGCAGTATTTTCTGCTATTACTGAGCTTAAAGTTCATGACCTCTATATTCGCTATAAGCACAGAGGACACAATTGATGACATCAAAAATCTCTGTGTAGTAGTCACATGACTGGCTCCCACAGGGCATTGATACCTCTGGTGCAGGTATAGAATGCACAATTACCATGACTACACCAGATTAACTTGTTAAATGCATCCAACAATAGATCATCAACCCAGAACTATAATGATCCATCTGAATAGGAAAAAGAAAATCAAGAGATACCAGATTCCTATAGTATACACACAAGGCAGATGAGTTTGAGCAGATCATTGGTTTTAAATGAGGGAATGTCAGAGGTCATGCTGCTTTCTGTAGATGACCTGATTATTCTTAACCCAATGGAAAGATAAATATCTTACTTCCAACAGCCATAAATGCAGAGATCCACTGAGGAAATGGAGCTGTGAAAAACAATAGTAGCCAAGGTGAAATGTCTGGCAAAGTTGAACTACCAGCCTTAAGTAGCTATGTCCTTGTCCTCACTTATTGTAAAACTTCAGGATAAATGACCCAGGTACAAACCTCATGCAGGCTGGAGGAACTTCAGTAGTCTGTGAGAAGTGAATCTGTATTCCACAACGATGTCCCCACTGGTGCTATCAGTTTTGCTGAAGCTATTATACCCCACAAGCCACGAAGCATATAAAGGAAGAGTGATAATTGGTTGATTAAGAAAATGTCAAGAGGCTATATTTTTTTTACTACCCAAACAGCTCTTGAAAGTAGGATTCTACTATTTCTTATTACATTATTGTGTTTAAACCCAATCTAAACTTAGATGGGGATTTCACAGTTAATGAAGATGCAATCCCAAAATTTTGGGCTGCAATAATGTATTTACAACAGCTATTTACACCTTCCTATTTTTGCTAATCACGTTTATAATCAATATTAGATTTTGTTTTGGAAAATAAGGGCATAATTGTTCTACTTGCACATAATTGGTTTGATTTGTTTAAAATGTTTTCAGAAATTACATGAAACCAGAAAGAAAAAAAAATCACTTCTCTATATGTTCTTTACAACCAGCAATCTCCTTATCAGACCAATACCAAAATCTGCACCTGTAATTTGGAGGAATCTTTAATTGCTTGCTAGTTTACAGTGACAGTAGTATAACATCAGGCACAAAATTAGACTCTATTGCTATTCACATATTTATCATGTTGGGATGTAGTTAATACTCCTACAGTTAGACTTTTTATACACTAATAAAATGGTAAAATGTATTTAACTAAGAGGCCACTATTTTACTGTATCACTTTAAAAAAATAGTAGACAACCATAACTTTATAAGGGTAACAGAGACAGCATTTAAAAACCTTTTTTACAATTTAAAGCAAAACAGAGGAACTAGTAATAGATAATTGCCTATTTATACATAGAACTAAGATTATCCTCAAAATCAAATCCTTTTTTCCTGTGAAGTTAAAGGCAGTATAATATGTGCTTCACAAAACATTTTATGATACCTTCATGAATCCTAATACACTATTACTAGAGTTAATGGAAAAGATGTATATCACAGTGTGTTTACAGTAACAGTATTTTAAAGGTTTTCTTCTAGAAGATGGCATCAAGATCGCTCTTGTGATTATGAATATAAACTAATGCAAAAGGAAGTCTTTCTAGGTTCTATGTTAACACATGCACCCACTACAGAGCCATTTGATTATTGATCATCTAATGGCAATATTGGCATGATGTTAAGAGAAATACGCAGTGCATGCTTTCCTAATCATGAAAAGCATACACTGCAAATGTATTTGATTGCTAAATTTCTAATGACAAAATTTGATGCAATATTGACATGCTGTTAAGAAAAATCCAGCATGCAGTGCCTGGTTAAATAAGGTAACATAATACGGGATATGTTTGTTTACTAAAATGCCTAATATGTGCTATTATGCTCTTTGAAAAATTTATATAATCCATAGTACACTGCAATAAATATACACTGCAAACGGTTTGACTAAATATCCATTGATATTTGTAAACTGCTGGGAAAATATCAAGTGAATGGTTAAAATGAAAGCCTTACCATTTAAAAATTGGGATTTTCAATGTATGTTTCCAATCACTATACTGTAAAATAACTGTACACGCCTATTCTACTTTCTACTCCCACTTTTTTATATGATTGATACAGCAAAGAGTAAAAAAAAGGAATTTTTAAAAAAATGTTTATTTTGGCATATATAAACTAATTTGTGTTGTACAAATCTGAAGAGAAGTATGAAGTGAAGAAATACAAGTAAGAAAACCCTCCCTGAAAATTAACAAAAAAAATCTGGTTTTCTCTGACGATTACAGAAAAAAATCTAACAAATGTTGAAATTATTGGGGAATGTGGTAATTATTTTCTCTTTGAGGAATTACAAAAAGACATAAAATTTTACAAGAGCAACATACACCACTGGCATACCATTTAGTAATTCTATATATTATTAATTGTATGTGGGTTAGTAAATATTCCAAAATTAGCTGGAATTTTTACCATTAAAAACCCCAGTCAAATATAATTATCAACTAATAGCTTAAAACTTAATATAGTAGTGAGGAAAAAGGAACTCTTCCAAAGTCTCAATATTGTCACTTCAAAAGAAATCTAAAACAGTGGTGCTAATTTTTTTGTTTCATCAACATACTTAATTTAATAATGACATAACTGAGTCAAATAATATTAATTCTCAGTTTAAAAATGCATACTGTAATGGTTCTGTGCATCTTGGAGGATGTACTGCCATCTAGTGGCGCTTGCTTAATTATGGGTACAGTAAACTCAGAAAAAATTAAGGACTGTATTTCGTACCCACACATGTTACAGATTTTTCTTGTTGTGAAGTCTAAGAAGCATGCATTGGCCCTACAGTGACTACCCAAATTTATCCTCCAAACCCATTCCGCGGGAAGAAATGTGTTGAGTATGGTCTATACTGAAAGTATTTTACAGATGGGAGTCTGGAGATCTATTCTGGTCACTATAAGAGACTCATTCACTGAAGCTTGGAAGATAACTTCGTCAATGATCAGAGTACAGGAATGGCTTTTATTTGTAGGCAATGTGTAACTGCACCAGCCTCTTGTTTATGATGGTGCCATTTCTGGTGTTTGGACAGTTTCTGCCACTGAACCCTGGAATGCAGAACTAATTCCCATTCTCTGACATTTACTGATGTGGGATGACACAAAAAAACAGAAGAAATCCTAACAGAGAGTAGAATTCTCCAACCAAAGTGAATTATAAACACCCAGGACAACAAAACAAACAAACAAACAAGAAATATAGTAAGACTTACATAATAAGAAGCCTGCTAGTGCCCAATACACTGGTCAAATGGATTAGGAACAGTTATTCCATGGAAAACTATATGCCCTACAAGGTCATTAAAACCCAAAGTGATCTTCCACTGAATGTACAACACCCCCAAGTTAAGAGATACCTTTTTAATATATGCACTCATTCCCCAGTGTATCTACATATTATACACTCACAGTTCCTATCTAGGCTGGCACACTCAGTATATTTCAACTGATTTCTCCAGCATTCTAACAAAATAAAAATGATTCCTGTAATTTTTGTGACAAGTAGTGTTTATTTCTTACTGATATTATAGACACAAAAGACTTTAAAATCAGACCTTCATCTGGCTTTGCAGAACCAAGATCTAGAAACTGCCACTCATCTCCAGCTGGCTGTATGGCTGTCCCGTGTGCCTCCTTTGGCCCACAGCCATCCACTCATTTCCTATAAGGTCAGCCTCTCTGAACTGCTTCTTTCCCCCTACAGCTTCAGGCCTGCCCTTTTCCCTTAGCTGGGGTGCAGGTGCTCAGGCTGAGTAGAGCACCTGAATTGGCAAGGATGGCCTTGTTAGTAAATGTTCTTAAAACAGAGATAAAATGTAATAGGTTCATTTTCAGGTTTTAATTGTGGTATAGCGGTGTCATAGCCACTTGGCTTTTGCTAGGGACGCAATACGTATACTTCAGTACAAAAGCCCCATACAGCACATTCTTTACACACAGGTACATTCTTACCCAGCCGGTATTAGGCCTGGTTTTATTTCCATGGAATTCAGTGTGAAAGTAATGGAGTAGTTTTCTCATGAGTCTTGAACTGAGCTAAGGAATCAGGAGAGGGAACAAACAATATATCATTGATCATTGGCAGGCATACTCCTATCACCTGGTCCAGATCAGAAAATGCAAATGCTGCAGCTATTCCTCATGCAAGTAATTCTCATGTGCGCAGTCCCATAGTAACTTCAATAGAGAAGTGCAATGTAGCACAGTGATGACTTTCTTTATCCCAGCACACAGTCAAAGGAACTATCCATTTGGCAAGGCCACCTCCTTCAATAGAAAATACCTATCAAGACAATGAGAATTACTGGATTCTTTTAAAAATACAGAATTTTCTTCTCCCCCAAGCAGATGATTCCCTTTTCCCCTCCCTACTAGTGTTTGTAGTTTAAAAACAGTTTTGGATTTTTTTTTCCCTTTAGGTTAAATTATAGCTTGTCCAAAGCATCCTGCTTGGGGAATACATTGACATAACACATTCCTTTACTTCTGTGTCACAGAAGGTGTGGGCGGAGGAGCGAGAAAGAAGGAGAATGCTTCATATTGTAACTACTCCCCCACACATGCAATATAGGCAAGGGCAGAAGCTTAACTTCACACGTGTACTCCAGAATTGGACTGGCATAACCAGGGTGAGGAATATGATCTGCTATTGGTACGAACAATGACTAGATTAATTCTTGTCAGAAAACAGAATTTTCATCCTCAAAGGAAATTCAGACATTTTGAAGTTCGTTTTCCCACCAAAAATTCAAAACTGGTATGTTTTCCATGAAGCAAATTTACATACAGTTGAAATAAACAGTTTAAACATGATAAAAAACACCTTAATTATAATAGCTGAAACTATATGTATCAAGCCACTAAAATGTACACTTTCCCCTCACTGAAAATTTTGTTGAAATAGACATGTTCCCATGCAAAGTTTTGATTTGACCAAGTGGTGTTTTCTGACCAAAAATGAAATGGAAATGTTTTGATTGGCTCTAATTAATGCCTGTCTGAAGGGAAGAGCACATCTGACAATCTAGCTCTTAGTAACTTGCGATGCTGCAGGATGCAGGGAGACAGAAAGGCAGACAAAACGTTCTGAGTTTTGTTTGTTTGTTTGTTTTGTTTTTTTAAAATCAATGGCACTGTTCCTCTGACAATGAGAAAGTCAACACACATTGTAAAATGCAGGGTATAATTCTACCATCTTCAGATAATCATACTTGAGTTGGAAGTTTAACATTCTCGCACATCTACTTGGATACTCAGCAGTCCTACACTACTTGCTGATTCTTGTGTATGTAAGACGAAAGCCCGTTACAAAGATGGAGGCTGAGAAGAGAGTCAGGCCAGATGACTGCAGCCTTAGTACTCTATTAGCCTTACAAAGCTAATGATTTTCTGTGAGTTAAATAATTAAGTTACCTCCTATACTCCTCCTCCAGTCTGGAAATCTTTGGATGGACCATCACGGTATAGACAAACTTGATTGTCTTAGTCCCGTAACAGTTCTTTCCTGCAACAAAAGAGGCAGATTCTCCCTTGTGCTCTCTGTTTTCTCCCTTGTGCTGGCCAGTTGGGGAGCTGACTGTCTGTTGTCCTTGTTATGATGTACTTGTCTGCCTGAAGCAAGGGTGAAGACAAGACTTCATGGCTTTTACTGGTTCATTTTCAAGACTGAAAGGGGTCAGTTAGTACCTGTCTACTATTCTCCTATGATACTCTAAGCATCCCCAATGAGGGCATAATGAAAGGCAACAGCCTATTCATCTAATAAATTATGTTGGCCAGTTAGATGTACTATACTAGACCAGCTCATACTCCTGGCTTGATTGTTAACATTTGATAACCTTCTCAATATTAAATATACTGTTATATTCACTTATACTACAGTTGTGTTTTCTTATTTCTGGCATAGTTTTTTTGAACTTGCCTCAGTGACCTTAGACATATCAGCATGTGTAATACAGAATGCCCATACAATAGAATTGCAGGGAGTGAGGGAAGAAAAAAACACCACATCTCAGAGTGGGAGGCAAAAGGAGAGTCTAGTGTGTCCTTGTTCAGAAGCAATGAAAGAGTCTTTAATAACAGCAAAGTCAGGGCCAACCAGCCTTTTACATGACAAGTAAGTGTCACTGGAACCCTAATTCAGGACATGTGACCGAGGTTGTGATGACTTCCTTCTCTTGGCCATCATCATGGTTGCATCTCTTTGCCTGGTTGCAGACATATTTCTTGGTGCTAGAAGTATTTCAAAAATAATTAAAGTTATTAAAAATAAAATAAAATGGAGCAAATGAAGCCATTAGTATGCTTCCTTCTGGAGTGGAATATTGCAGAGATTGTACAGAGGGCAAAATCCTCCATTCTATTGAATGCAGCATGCCTAGGGCCATTGGAGAGCTACCATATGATAGGGACATGAAAGGAATTAAACTGCTACACAAAGCCATGCAGAAGTTTCAATAGTGCAAATCACATAAAACCTTCACTCAGGAAGCACACCATTTTCTTCATGCAAAACTAGCATCCTGGTCAGATAATTGGGTTTTACATTACTAACCTTTGTCACAAAGCTAGGTCAAGTGATTTTCAACAGTTAACAGAAGAACTAACTTAAAGTCTGTATTATTTGCAGGTTAACCTGACAACCACATCAAAGCAAGAATTACTATGAAGTGGATGTAACTCTGTACAGAACAATGGATGTATGCATAGCTAGTGAGAACTGTAGTCTCACAGTGAAAAGTATTAACAGTGAATGTACGTAAAGGCTTCAAATTAAAAATTCATACCCAAATAAAATGACACAAAACCAAACCATTAGACCAAAATATTGTCTCCATATATATATATATATATATATATATATATATATATATATTGCAAAGGTCAACAGATTTGAATGTCTAGCACAAGAAGTGCACTGTCATGCTTAACAATAAAATAAACCATTTGTCATTTCTTAGCTCAGGTCATGGAGACATACAAACTAAACTGCATCCATGACAGTACAGCTTGAGGACAGTGCGCTGATGAAGACAATGACTGACTATACAGAAACAAACATTCATTGGGTCATTTAAGTTCAAAAGTTTATAAAGCAGATTGATTTGTCACTCTGAAAATAACTTTGTTAGCTTAATTTAAAAATATATTGGATTGAATCATAAAAGGAATCCCAACAATCATATAAAAATGATTTGCAACCCCTCTATGAAAAAACAGAGCTTATTTTGCATCAGTTAAAACATTTGACTTGTGCATTTAAGAGCTCCTTGAAATATTTCCACTGCTATGAATGTTAGCATGGTTACTGTATCACAATGGTATTTTAGGCTGACAACTTTACAGTTTGTCTTTACCATATTCTCACTTGCCAATTACCCTGAGGTAGTTAACATGTTTGTAAAGGCCAGTGCAGACATTCCACACATATTTTGTCAACGAAGTCTACAAATGTCTACACTTCTAGCTGGGGGTGTAACTTCCAACTCCAGGAAACATAACTATACTATCTCTCACTGAGAAAAAGCCCAAAAAAACCCAGCAGGTAGCTAGAGTGGTACAGGAAAGCAGGAGGAGTTAGCTGCTCCAAACACCGTAAGCACATACTCAGGATAGCTCCCCACTCCCACCGCTTGTGTGGCTATAGCTACACTTTAATATTTTTAGAGTACTGGCTTAATGAGAGCTTGCACAAATGTGTCTCCTTAAAGTGAGACTCACACCCCAACTCAAAGCATAGAAACACCTGACTGGATGTGGATCATGCATATGGAGAAAATCTACATTGGCCCCTATAAATGTATTTTCTAGATAACTCACAATCATTATCAAATGGCTAGAGGAGTTCTAACCCTGAGAGTCACGAGTGGAAGGACAAAACCACAATGACAAAGATCTAAGGGGATTTTTGAGCCAAATACAATTAATTCTTATATAGTTCAGAGAGCTACCTTGTCAAGAAACTGAATAAAAGAAATATTAAGACTAAGGCTATGGCTACAATATATGTGCTATGAGTGGGAGCGGAAACTTCAAAACAACCACTTATTTCAAACTTAGGTGCCATGTGGATGACACCATGTTTGAAATAAGTTATTTTGAGTAATGGCTACAGTGTATCTATAGCCTAAGAGAGCAAACTCAAGTGCAAATGAGAGACTGTTAGACTTCAAAGAAAGTGAACCTGGCTATGGTTATCGCTATAGTTTCTGCATCAAGGAAGATGAATCAAATTTCTCTGTTACTTTGGAGATTAAACCAGTATTGACTTCTTTAGAACATCCAGACTACAACCAAGAGAATTAAATACGTCATTCTAATCACTAGCAATGAAAAAAAATCTGTGTGCACAGGTTCCAGGTGGAAGAACTACCTGGGGGCTAGGCAAGTCTCCTCTGCAGCAGGAACCATACTGACTGAAGCTACAAAGAATATTTTCAGCTTCAGTAAGTTGTGGTCAAATATTCTGTTATGTTGAAGCCAAGAAGTTGTACAGAGGCATATCAGTTTTAATTAAGCTTTTTCTTGGGTAGCATTTTTATGTTCCCGGTTTCTCTGGTCATTTTTTTTTTTATCTAAAACTAGCTTTTTAACAATTCCAGGTATGAAGAAAAAAACATTTTCAGTGTGGAATGAAAACTAATTCTGAAGCCTTAAAAGTTGCCTCAAAATGGAATGATCACCTTGATGAAATTCTCCCATCAACCTCCTTCATTCTTTGTGAGACTGAGGAATACAGGGGTCAACTTGCCCCCCCAATAGTTTGATTTTGTGCATCCCCACTAGATGCACAAATTTGAACCCCAGAAGATGGACTGGATAGGGAAGACGCACCCTCAGTTACACATTTGTGTAAGATGTCAGTTTTTTGATCAATGTCTTCATCCCCTTCTTATTCACCACCTCCCATTTACTCCAAATCTGACTTGGCAATCTGCTGTTTTCCTCCCTGATCTGACCCCAGGGAATTAAATATTCAGATTCAGAGTGCTGATATGAAAACCATTCCAACTGGTGCAACTGGCTATAGATCAAACATCTATTGTGACCTATCCAGGATGATGTACAACAGCTGGTCTCCCTGAAATCCTGATTTGAAATCTACTGAGTCAGAGTTTTCTCATTTACTTCAGATGATTGTGTATTGAGAGCACTACCTTTGAATTGGTTTTACTATTTTGATATCCATTACTAGGTAAGTTACAGTAAATGCTGAAACTCCCTCATAATCATGCAGTGAGAATTTGTGTCCAATAGTGTTAAAGAGACATTACTCTTTTTCTTTCTCATTAGTATTTTATTGATAAAGGTTAGCATCCCAAACCTTGTAAAATTAGATTTTCAGGTTCAGTTCTCTTCTTTTCCCCAGAACACTATAGCTACAGTAGTTGCTAGTTAATTCCACTGACTAAATTAATTTAAATTAAATGTTTTTTGCTAATTTTGAATCTTCATTTGCTGTAATTGTGGCCTAAATACTCCCAAAAGGCTTTCTCTGAAATGACTTTAAATTCAGCATAAATTGAACACACAGTGGCTGTAAGAATTACCTGTTTAAACATAGGAGCCATGGAGACACTTTGTAAAAGTTTAGTCATTTCAGCGAGTGGTTTCTCTCTCTCTGGGGATGTCGTCCTTGACATGTTAAATAAACCATCTCTTTCCCCCATAAATGCTAAATAATTGCATCTCAATTCTTGTGTCGCTCTACATTTATGCAAAAAATATTGTGGATGTTTATTTAGGAGTGCCACACTTGTATCAGTTTTATTGGCTGAGACTGGAGGAAAATGAGCTTCCTGACCTTTCTAGTGCATGGCAGCTCTCAGCCAGAAAATGCCTTTAGTTTACGCTAACCATTGTTTTACAGGAGATAAAGGTAATTTCTATTCATATACTGGGACTAATATCTTATTGCTTCACCTCCTATGTTCCTTTGGTAAATGTGCATTTTTAAGATTAATTGTTGCTACTATATCCTTTTCCCTTAAAGCTACTGAATGTCTAACATGGTTTCATATTAAATGATAGAAGAAGAGATTTCTTTGGAGGGACAGTCATCAGTCAGGTAAAAATTCAATATAGTCACCTCTGTTGTGAGACAAACAAACCTGAACAACAATATATGTGTGGATGCTAAATCAAATGATTGTATTTTAATACATCTGCCTTCACTCTGCATCTTTTAGACGTTGATCCTGTTCCTGCTTGTAGCCACACAGAAGTCAATGGCAGTCTGTCCTGGTTGGAGCTCATTGTAGGATCAGGGCCTCAGATATTGTATTCTCCTATGTATGTTTCATTCCGTGACTCAAGGATCATGGAAGTGATTTGTTGGCTCTATTGCACAATAAAGCAAGAATTTTTCCTATAATTTTGGTCTCACAAATCTCACCTGTCTCCTCTTTCAGACACCTTTAAATTGAAAAGCAAATAAACCCTAAAACTTTCTTCCATATCTATATGTGTTAGATAATGTGGTGGTAGGAACAACTGAAAAAATTAAAACAGCTGTGGGTGAGGGGGTGGAGAGGAAGACAAAGTTGGGTCTGAGTTAGAAAGATTGGCATTAGCATGACTCTTTACTAGTTTAAAACACTAAAGCTACGTATACACTACACCGCACTTTCAGAAGGACCCCTTTCAAAATGCCCTTTCCAAAGGAACAGCCTTCAAAATGACACATCCACATGCACACAGCCATGATCCTCTATTTCAAAAGAGTGGCCCAGCATTTCAAAAGGGAGCATCTACACAGCCACGGCCACTATTTTGAACTAGTGGGCCAGGAAATGCCGTGGACGGGGTCACATGGCTGCCAAGTCCTTTCAGGGTCTGCATCCAGCACAGAAAGACTACAAATAAAATATCTTTATATTTTGGGTGAGAGAAGCCCAAACATTCATTTTTTGTTATCTGAGGATTTTATAGCTTTTCCTTATACTGACATAATATGATTTGAATTGAACAGGATAATACAGACTTGCAAACACAAACTAGAACAATTGTGTTACTCTCTTCCATCAACCATATAAATATTTAAGTGGCACAATGCTGAAGCTATTGTAGAACAAAAAGTTTAAAACCATCTTTTTTGTTTATTTACTGGACTCAGAGTTTCGATGGTTTCATTGTGCACTTCAATAGCCAGTTCTGATAGCCCAGTGGATGATTAGGGAACCGCCTCCTCCAGCTTTCTGTTTTGTTCTTTTGGACTATGATTCAAGCCTAAGGCCTCATCTGGGGCCTCTGTTCCTTCTGAGTCCTTTATAGATAGGAATTCACATGACAAAAACCATTGAGGAATGTTGGCACATTGTGCAATCTTTGTGCTTAAATGCTGATCTCCTTGGCATTCCATTTGACACTTCTGTCTATTCTGAAACGTTCAGTGACTATTATTCTTGTATGTATACCAAGGTCTGCAATGCTGGGGTACATTATTTCAATTACAAAGTTCAAAGCATTTATTACTTTAAAAACCAAGAAAAAAATGATTTGCTGCTTTAAAGTGTTAGTTTTTATGTGTTCATTAGAATAATCATTCTGTAGTTTTTTGTGGAATATTCATAAGATTCTGTCTGCCGCTAGATAATTATGTTACATTAATACGATATGAATAAATGAAAGCAGTAATTATGGTTTTATGCTTTATTTTGCAATTTACAGTGTGCTTTGCTTCAGTGATACAAAACCATCATGTCTAACACAATATCGCATGCACACTAAATGGTTTTAGATCTGTTCAGTACATAGACACAGATAAGGAAGTCCACACAGAATAATTGGAAGTTAATCCACAGAAATAGACCAGAATGGCATGATTTGAGCCCATATATGTTGATTTAAAGTTTAAATAACTCATTCTCACCCAAATATTGTTACTTTAGGTACCGTAGAGATGTGCATGGTGTTATATCAAGTAATCCATTTTTAAGGAAGTGTCCTCACAGAAGTCAAAGAGGAGCTCTGCTCAAAAAGACATGGCACAGAATGGCTGTTATTATGGATATAGCTGTATCAGCATACATGACACTTAACAACAAGGTATTCCCTCCCCCAAGGATCTAATGACCTAAAGCCCAGAACCTGAAAAGGAATGCATTGCCATGGGCATGTGAACCTTGGAGCAGTCTCACAGACCTCTGCACAGTCCCATTTAAACCAGTGGGGTCACATCTGGGATTTGTGGAAGGAAATGGGAGCAGATGCAAAATGTTAGGAAATACTATCAGGAAAGAACAAGAGATAAAATAATGGGATTATGCAGACACTTGGAAGCATAATAAATAGATCCATCCTCTCTCTCTCTCAGCCTCCAGAAGTAAATGGGGATAATGGATTTATGATGACACCCTATACGTTTTTGGAGGCAGAAAGGCCCATTAGCTAAAACACTGCACCAAGACTGAGAATATTTTGACATTCACCCACCCATTATGAGACATTTTAGACCACCTATCGTAAGAGATTCAAATATAAACATATAGGAGAGCTGCACAACACACAAAAAATGAGAATACTACTTAGTAAAGTTCAGTGTAATGGGCAGAGTCAATCCAAAACTCAATAAACAAAGGGGCTACCGTGAGGTTCAAGAAGCAGTGGAACTAGGTAAGTCATTAATATAGCCTAATGTGAGGTAGGGGGGTCGCAGAAAGAGGAGGAAATAGTCAGGAGATATCCAGAGGACCATGGATGTGTCTACAATACAATGATCTTTCAAAAGATGACCTTTCAGAAGATCTTTTCTAGAATATCTTCTTTCAAAAAAGCACATTCACACACAAAAATGTATATTAAAAAAAAAGAAATTTGCTCTTTTGAAAGAGAGTGTCCACACAGCCCACACTCTTTCAAAAGAACGAACCAGGGATGGAAAAATCCAGCATCATGAGGACTGCTCTTTTGAGCAAAGGACCCCTGGAGAACCCTCACATGCTTTTTCCCAAAAGAATCTTTAGGAAAAAGACAGTCTTCCTCATTTGGGAGAGGAAGAGGGGCCTCTGGAAGAAGTGACGCGTTCTCTTGAAAGAGTGCATTTTGCGTCTGTATGCTCCATTTGTTCTTTTGGAAGAAAGCCTGATTTTCCAAAAGGACTTGCTAGTATAGGCGCAGCCTATGAGAGCAACAAACAAAAACAAAGAGATCAAGTGTGAGTAAGAAGGAGATGAATCTGGAAACTCCCATGCAGAACAGAAAGACCCCCTAAAGTGTTGCAGTGACCGCTGGGTGAGATAGACCCAGAAAAGGAGAAACCAAAAATGAAGATGGATTCTAAGAGGGAGAGAGGCAGGCTTTAATGCCAGCAAAGAGATGGAGGGTGAGAGCAGTAAATAGGCTGTGGAACACAATGTAAATTTCTTAGAGAACTGAATAGGAAATCCAGAGGAAGAGAAAAGGAGGACAGAAGTAGCGGAGAAAGGGGAGAGAAAAAAGTTTAGGACAGCTACATCCTGACAGAAGGGACAAGCCACAGGATAGAAATGTAGGGCAAAGACAACATGTAAGAAGCTGGGTGAAGACTGGGAGAGTTATTATAAAATGCCAGGAGGCAGCATGGAATGTGGTAGAAAAAGTGATGCAGAGATAAGAACCATTTTTGAGCAGTCATGTTATGGTGGAGGTGAAATGTCAAGGAAGTGGCTTTGCCCTCTATCCAAAGCTTCTGATCAATCCCTCTTGTACCCAGTGAATATGCAGGAATTTATGGAGACTGAAGAGGTTCCTGTTGGGGTGCCGGTGGACATATACAGAATGGGTTCTAGTCAAGAGCTAGCCCTTCTAGCAGCTGTCCCCAGGACTGCACAGGAAGGAGCCCAAGGAGATCCTGCATCGTATAAAAACCACTGCTCCAACCTGCTCTCTCTCTCTCTCCTGCTTACAAGCCTGCACAACAAAGGATCCCAACTGCTTGACAATTGTTAACTTCATGACATCTGGAAGCTTGCCATTAATGAGGCGAAGGGTCATGGTGATGAAGATGGAGAACAGTGATGAGGCAATGATACAGCCTTGTTTGTCCCCTGTTTTGACCTCAAAGGGGTCGCTTTGGGATCTATTGTTGCTCAATACCATGGCAGTCATGTTGTCATGAAGCAGCCTTAATGAATGTTTTTGGGGCAGGTGATCTTTGAGAAGATGCTCCACAGGGCATTATGATTGAGTTGAATGCTTTGGTCAAGTCAATGAAATGTATAAAGCTTGGCTTTGTTCACAACAATTTTAGAATCATAGAACACAAGAACTGGAAGGGACCTCAAGATGTCATCGAGTCTAGTTCCCTGCCCTCTTGGCAGGACCAAATACCATCTAGACCATTCCTGATAGGTACCTATCTAACCTGCTCTTAAATAGCTCCAGTGATGGAGATTCCATAACCTCCCTAGTTAACTTATTCCAGTGTTTAACCACCCTGACAGTTAAGAAGTTTTTCCTAATGTCTAATCTAAACCTCCCTTGCTGAAGTTTAAGCCCCGTGCTCCTTGTCCTATCCTTAGAGGTCAAGGAGAACAATTTTTCTCCCTCCCCCTTATAACCCTCTTTGAGATACTTGAAAACCGCTATCATGTCCCCTCTAAGTCTTCTCTTTTCTAAAGTAAACAAGCCCAGTTCTTTCAGTTTTCCCTCATAGCTCATGTTCTCTAGAACTTTAATCATTCCTGTTGCTCTTCTCTGGACCTTCTCCAATTTCTCCACATTTTTCTTGAAATGTGGTGCCCAGAACTGGACACAATACTCCAACTGAGGCCTAATTAGTGCTGAGTACAGTGGAAGAATGACTTCTCATGTCTTGCTTGCAACACTCCTCTTAATGCATCCCAGAATTAGGTTTGCTTTTTTTTGCATACTGTCATCATACTGTTGACTCACATTTAGCTTGTGGTCCACTATGACCCTAAATCCCTTTCCTCAGTACTTCTTCCAAGACAGTCACTTCCCATTCTATATGTATGAAGCTCATTGTTTCTTCCTAAGTGGAGTACTTTGCATTTCTCCTTATAAAATTCATCCTGTTTACCTCCAATCATTTCTGCACTTTAGAAGAGTTGAACATTACCAGCATTATCATTAAGGAAGACACGAAAAAGTACAGCATCTGTGTTGACACTTGGGAGAACCTTGCCTAAGACTGTCCCCAGTGGAGAATGGTAATCTGTGAAGGTGTGCCTTAATATGAGAGGTCCCACTGCAGTGAAGCCCAGAAGAGGTGGAGAAGAAGAAAAGAGTGTCAAAAACTGCCCTGTACCCCTCAACAGGTACAACATCTGCCCCTTCTGTGATAAGAGATGCATCTCCAGAATCAGGCTGATCAGTCATCAATGGGCTCACAAACAGGAGGGTGACATGAAGATGTCCTACTCGTTATTGAGCGATAGCCAAGAAATTATTAACTGTTACCATTCCCATTTTACTGATGGAAAATTCAAGACTGGAAGGGTGTGACTTGCATGATATCAATAGCAAATCAATGGCAGTCAGGAGCAAAACCCTAAAATTCCTACAACTAGGCCTTGTTTCTTCACTTAGGTGGAAAAAGTGAACAACTCCTTAAGACAGTCTCATGCAGAACACTGACACTGACCATCTATTTGCAAATCTATTTGCATATCCCTATTCAGTATCATGGCTTTCAATCCTGAAGCAGCTACACTTCCATCAGAAAGACAGTGATAGTCACAGCATATTATTTTGCTGGATTGAAAAGGTAGCAGTCTCAAACACAGCTGAAGGATTTCCAGCCTTGCATTTCTGGGCTATTACAAACTGTAATTAGAAGACAAATTTCCAAAGACTTCCATTAAAATGAAACCATAAACTTCAGGCTTTCAGGGAACAGCAAGCAACATTTTTTTTCCAGTCTGCTTCAGTTTGGAGAGCATTTTGATGATATGGCAGACTCTAGCTCATCTGGAAATAAGGATCTTAGAAAAACTCAACCCACCACAATATTTATTTTCTACTCAGTTGGTCTATTTATAATACCCTACCTTTTATTTTGTGTACATGTACAAAGTTAAATAAAGTAAAAGCAAATTTTAAATGTTTCTTTTTGTTCCAGCCTCCACATCAATAAAACAGACTGGTTTTGTTCTGTATTTCTAAACTTTCTATATACTGGGGTCCTGATTCATGACCAGAGTTGCTAGGTGCTACATTAATACGAGTGTATGAACTCAAATATGAAACAACAAATCAAAGTACTGATAGTGATCATGCTGGTCCTAGGAGATGCTGTCTGTTCAAGCAGTAAGAGATCTTTTCAATCTCTGAAACTCTATTTTTTTTCTAATCGGTAATTAACTCGAAGCATGTCTGTCGCATATGATCCCATTCAGGACTGCTTACTCTGTTGGGATTAGAGTCCTCTGGTGGGGAGTGTGATTGAGGAGTAGCCAATTTAGCAAATAGGACACTGGCTTGAGACTCAAGCTACCTATATTTATTGCCAGCTTTGCCATTTGACATGCTACTTCTCCCTTAACTAATTTTTTATTTTTAAATTTGCCACTAAATTCATAGCACCCCATACATTTAGGAGCATAATTCCTCCCATCATCTACATGTTATTAAATGTTGCCAGTTATGTAAATATGTACAGCTAACTGTCACATAAGACCCACATGATTGAAGATGCCATCTTTGAACCCCTGATGTGAGATGTTTCAAGACACCTTGGCAGTTTCTCTGGCACTGGGAGTCCTTGGCCTATCCTGCTCCTCGAATGTGGTACTGCCAATGCTCCTGACTCCATTTCCTTCTCCAAAGAGAGTCTTCTCAGCTTCCCAAACACAGATCAGTACAAAAGATTAAGCTCGGCTCTCCAGCCAACTCACAAAACAAACATAATCCCTAATTTCTGGTGGTAAAAAATTCTATCTAAAAAGTTCCAATAAATGAAAGGGCTCTGCAGCCCTTCGTGGCCTCTGCCTCCCCTCTGTATTTGGTTCTCAGCCACTTTCTGGGCTACCGTGGAGTCTTTCCCCTACTCTAGTATAGACAGGTGGCTTCCAAGTTGACTCCTCTGAACTACCTTGCCTCCTGTAGATACTGGACTTCCACAGGGGTCTGGCCCACTCAATCTGAATCCACACCCAAGATTCATCTCAGCTCTCTTTTGAGGCTGATCTGTCCTCTAAGACATCATCTTATCATCTTAGACCCACCGCTTTGAAGCAACTAATAGAATTGTGACAGGTGAGGCTGTCTCATCTCCCTACAGAGGGCACCCACAATCTCTTGTTAAGTCACCTGGCCTAACAGACATGGGCCTCATCTACCCATGCACGCTACTTCAAAGTAGCGGCGCCAACTTCGAAATAGCGCCCGTCACGGCTACACGTGTTGGGCGCTATTTCGATGTTAACATCAACGTTAGGCGGCGAGACGTCGAAGCCGCTAACCCCATGAGGGGATGGGAATAGCGCCCTACTTCGAAGTTGAACGTTGAAGTAGGGCACATGTAGACAATCCACATCCCGCAACTTCGAAATAGCGGGGTCCGCCATGGCAGCCATCAGCTGAGGGGTTGAGAGACGCTCTCTCTCCAGCCCCTGCTGGGCTCTATGGTCACCGTGTGCAGCAGCCCTTAGCCCAGGGCTGCTGGCTGCTTCTGC
Source organism: Carettochelys insculpta (assembly GCF_033958435.1). NCBI lineage: Eukaryota > Metazoa > Chordata > Testudines > Carettochelyidae > Carettochelys > Carettochelys insculpta. The sequence continues at coordinate 111,855,058 of NC_134138.1, read as the reverse complement.
TGCAGCTGGGGATCCATGCTGCATGCACAGGGTCTGCAACCAGTTGTCGGCGCTGTGGATCTTGTATTGTATAGTGCAACTGTGTCTGGGAGGGGCCCTTTAAGGGAGCGGCTTGCTGTTGAGTCCACCCTGTGACCCTGTCTGCAGCTGTTCCTTGCACTCTTATTTCGATGTGTGCTACTTTGGCGTGTAGACGTTCCCTCGCAGCGCCTATTTCGATGTGGTGCTGCCCAACGTCGAAGTTGAACGTCGACGTTGCCAGCCCTGGAGGATGTGTAGATGTTATTCATCGAAATAGACTATTTCGATGTCGCTACATCGAAATAAGCTATTTCGATGTAGCGTGCACGTGTAGACGTAGCCATGGGCTGCTGTTTTCAGAAGAGGATTCATAACAGTCAAGATGAACACACAGTACAGGAGATGTGAATCACATTCCTATTTATTCCCACATAGTTCCTAACGTTCCTCCAAGAGAAAAAAGAGCCAGTAATAGTATAACTATATGAATTGCTTCAGCTATTATGCCAGTAGTTTTTGTCTGTACTGGCACTAAAATGGCTGTGATGGAAACAGTGTTTACGTTCTAAAATAAGTTTAAATCAGATGTCATGTGTGATTGAGAGCACTTGTGGGGGAGGTGAAACATGAGGTGTTTTATAAGTCTGCTGAGATGGCCAAATGACTCTCCCAATGATAAAATGCAGACCCCACAGCAGCTTTGAGGTACAGGAGATTTTTAGTACCAGAGAGCCTGAGACACATGTCAGCAGCATATATCCAGTCCAGCAGAGAGCAGCGGTATGCTTACATTCTAGCCACTTTACTGTACATATTTAACCTCCCCTCAAAAATCCTTAGGTACTAGAAAATTTAAAGTTCTCATTCACATTAGAGGTTTCTCTACTGTCATCATTCACCTCCTAACACTGCCTTCCTATTCCCCCATTGGGTAGCTCTCTGCTCCTTACCCGCTGTGGTCCTCCCCTAACAACTTGGCAAAGTCCTTCATCTTCTCCCATTAAAAGAAAACATGAAGGAACTTGGTTACAGTTTGGTTTAACATTTTGGAAGCCACGGGCAGTGGGTTAAGACCCAGCTGGGGAAGGCAGGTCCCAGCCCAGCCCCTTGCACCACCACCATGTCCCAAGGAGCCAAGTTCAGCCCCCAACCCAGGTTATTGCTCCCAGACCCTGACCCCTTCATTTCCTGTGCTAGTGGATGTTTGGGCCCATCTTTCATGGCCAGTCACAGTGACAGG